>NW_021607701.1:0-1265 GCF_004785775.1 Grammomys surdaster | reverse complement strand
AACAATACAGCTTCTACTTTAAAACTTGAAACTGACATTTCCTCACAAAGAAACCAACCTCAAAATAGACTTAATTCTGTACTTTTGAGCCTCCTAGTTAAGGTTTACTATCACTTGTAACATAGAATCTTTTTGCAGTAGATCAAGTTCAAATACCTATGTGTAGTGTTCAGACCTAGGACTCTTGATGAGTACAAGGATATAGTATTCTAGTCTAATATCCCCGAAGAATAACTCTTTAAGATTGGTTTCCTCAACCATAATATACAACCCACAATGTCAGCAAAATCTTCTAGATTCAAAGTCCTTATAAATAAATTATAAGAAAGAGCATTATTTCATCCAGTAACCTTGCAAAATCTTCACTATAAAATCCATTGTACAAGTAAGATTACATGAAACAGATATCTACATATTGAAAAGTATTATTTGTGAATCTTCGTTTTAGTTCAGAAATAAAAAATGTGAAGATCTAAATTGACAGCATAACAATACAAAGACTCACATCCTTTTCAATTGTACTTAATATATTTCTAACCTACCTACAGTAGACGGAGTGAGGATAACTGGTTAGGTGCCCTGTGTCTTCTTGCAGATGACTGGAGTTCCATAGCAACACTCAAATGTCAGCTCTTATGGCAGAGTTTCGTATCCTTTCCTCCATGTCTGCAGACCCTGTACATGTGTGATTTACCAACATATATGAAGACTAAACACTCAGAGCCAGGAAACAATAAGAAAAGAAAAAACAAAACAACACCAGCAGCTACTAACATTTAAAAAAAACCAGGAAGTGAACAAATAGAATAGTACTGGAAGATACTTAATTTGACATTTTCAATAAAGATGTGATTACATAAATAAAGTGCACAGGCATAATCCTTTGCTCTTAGCAAATTTAATCTATAACAGTGCCTATCTATCTATCTATCTATCTATCTATCTATCTATCTATCTATCTATCTATCTATGACATTTTTCAGAAAGGACCTGGATTTCTAACACAGTACTATTCTCAGTTGATAAAAAGACAAAAATGGAAAATTCTAGAAATGATTTCCTTAGGGTCACCCAATTAATACTGATATTTGAGTAGTATTATATCTTGGATACCATGGGACCGACTTCTAATCAATTATCATTCAAATCTCATGGGCATAGAGAAACTCTAATTCCTGGAGACAGTATTTTATCCACCTCAGTTTCTGAAATGATCATGAACAACATTGAAAGGAGCCTAACAACTTCCAAAAGGAAACACACAA
>NW_021607699.1:0-1021 GCF_004785775.1 Grammomys surdaster | reverse complement strand
AAGTCAGCTGCACCTGCTCTTCACACATCTGCTTGCCTCAGCCACCATGTTCCCCTGTGCCCCATCAATTTCTGCTTGGCTTTTCCTGGGTGGTGCTTGTAAACTCCTCAAGGTGTGCTCCTGGGCAGTAGTGTGCATTGAGATTTCCTTTTCTGATCCTTCCTTGGCTGTCTCTGGACCCAAACTGATTTGCAGGTGAGGGAAAACTGATGAAAATTTCATGATATTTAGGTTTTTAAAAGCACATGGTAGCAGCTCAAGAGATTTGCTTACCTTGGATTAAAAACTATTAACATTCAGGCACTTTCCTCTCTGGTGAGATTCATTCATGACTTGCGTGTGGTGACTTGCAGAGAGCTTCATTACAGCTCAGGGGCATAACTGATGCCACACAGGCCATTAAAAAGGAGTTTTCAAGAATACAAAAAAAGAAAACGTTGTAGGACAGGACAAGTTTGTCTTGAAGGCGTCACTCTCGGAGAGCCTTCACAAAGCGTAGAGCATTATCTCAGATTCAACCCAAGCACATTTTCTCCTATTTTTAAATACCAAATAGAGAATGGGGAGAGTTATTTCTTTGTGACAGTGGCTTTTGTTCCTGCCCTTATTTTCTGCCATTACACCTCCAGTTAAGCTGTGTGAATTGTTCTGTGTAGTTTTTTTTCAGGGTGCAGGGAAGCAGCTGTTGTTTTCAGTGCGATAAAAATCCACAAATCTTTGTGGCCAACCAGGAGGCAGAGAGTGATCCTGGAACCTGGGCTGGTGTCACCCTTTTAAGGATTCCTTCCAGTTAAGTCCACTTTCAAGGTCCCCGTGACATTTAAAACAGTGCCACAACTCTAAACATTTAAAATAAGAGCCTTTGGGACACATTTAAGATTCAAGTCCTAATGAAGACTGAACCCATCATGAGAAAATGTTAGTGTGGTGTTTGTTAAAATAGGAAAACAGCTCAGGGGTCCCTGACACTTCAGATGAACAGCTACCTGATGGAAAAGGATGGGTCCCCAGTCAGAAAGGA
>NW_021607698.1:0-1155 GCF_004785775.1 Grammomys surdaster | reverse complement strand
ATAAGCCAGTATTTTATATAAGTAGATGAATCATATATTTTAAAATATGAATACCACCCAGGACCCCCCATCCCATCCCTAGTCCTTCTGCTTCTATAAGGATGTGCCCCCAATCGTCCACACACTCCCAACTCCCCACACTCAAAACCTGCACACTTGGGCATCAAGCCATCCAGGGACCAAGGACCTCATTGTCCACCTGTGGCTAATCCTGTTATGAACTACTTCCTGATCTTTGAAGAAGTATTTTACCTATTTTATATTTAGGCAAATAGTCAATAAAATGCAACAATGTCTCATGACTGATGGTTTCTTACGGTTACTTGAGATTCCATTTCCTCACCTTTGGAAAATCTACATATATAAATATACTCTTTGATGATGATACTGTATTATGACTCTATTCTACTCAAATATCCCTTAATTTTAACTCACTATACATTCTGTCAATTATCTTCCTCTTCACTCCCCATTCTCATTTATTCCTACAATTACAGGCCTCATAAGTCTCCATAACTAATATTTTTTTCATTCTTTAACATAAAATAGCTCTAGTGTCTAGTTGCTGAACTATACATATCCTTTCTGTTTGTCTGGATGGTATAGCGATTATGTCTGACTTTACAGATAATATCCATTTATAAGTAAATACATAACATATTTGTCTGTTTAGTCTTAGACAACTCACTGAGGTTCATCTTTTTCTACTCCTACGTGTTTACCTACAAATTTCATGGTTTTTTTTTTATTGCTGGAAAATATACCATTATTTACAGGGAAAGTATTTTTTCAATCTTCTGTTGAAGGACATGTAGAATTCCTTCAATTTCTGGGTCTTACAGGTAGAACAGTGCTGAGCAAACCTGAGAAAATATCTCTCTGGCATGATGAAGCATCCATTGAGTATACACAATGGTGCTAAGCATACGTCATAAGCAATTGGGGAAGGAGGCAGAAGAAGATCACAATTACGAATCTCAAAAAATTTCAAGATAATAGTCAGAGTCAGAAAGGCACAAAAAGAATCAGCGGAGCTCTGGCAAACTGCTTGAATATATGAAGAAACTGCTAGAAATAGGAACAGATCCAACGTTGTACAGACTTCTTGTTCTGTTGGTTAATGTATAGGGAAGAATGTAAAACAGTGTACCCAGC
>NW_021607697.1:0-1195 GCF_004785775.1 Grammomys surdaster | reverse complement strand
TGATTTCAAGCTTTAGTTACTGAGAGAGACGAGGTGTGTGCTGCACTGGACATCCTTAGGTCACACTGTGAGCCATGCTTTGGCAGTAAATGTACTCAGCTGTGAAATACGCACTCTCTAAAAATTCAGAATGTAACGTAGAAACAGAGATCCTATCATACCCAGATAACAAGCACCGGGACACTGATCCTGGCAGCTGTTACTATTAATGTTCAGATGTAGAAATATCCAACCTTTTTATTTACACTGCCATTGTCCTTTTACAATTACAAGTTTCTCTTACATGTTTATTCTTCATGTCAGTACTTCTCTTACTAACAGTGTAATTCTATTGATTTCTTTGAGGAAATTAGTACATCATATCCTTATTTTGGCCAGCTGGGAATTAAATCCTGAAAGAGAAATAAGTGTACAGATAATTTTCACTGTGTTTTTGTAATGTAGAATAGCCAGAGACTGACAAATATCCCTTTATTAGAGTAATAGCTTTAACAATAGGGTCTTTGTGGTATTTTATGGATATTTAAGAAAATATAATACTTTTGTGAGTTATTATATTAAATAGTAAAAAGCTTGCTACAGCATATGTTTCAGAATATCTCTGGGTATCATTGTGAATATACATAAAATGCTCCATAAGGTTAAAATATCCACAGTATATGAAAAGTTTTCTCAAAATTGAAATTGTAATTATATTATCGTGTTTTATAAAGACACTCCTGAGATTTTATACAAATTGATTGTATATTGAGCAGGGACTGAACACAATATTTTACATTGGATTGCCAGCATCTAATTGTGGATACACTGTTAAATGACTGTTTTAGGGAGTGCTACAATAAGAGTGTACAAGGGATTCACTTTGATAACCAGACACAGTCACGGATCTATTAGTCAGTAGGGAGAAATAATTGCAAAATAAGGTTCACTTTCAAAAATCTTCACAAGAACCCCAGACTCTGAGACTTAGATCTAAGAAGAATGAGCCATAAATGGGACCAAAAATCACATGTCACTAATTTGCTCTTTGTTTGTCACTGTGGACGGAAACGAGTGTAAAGACAGACTACCGTTATCCACTTTCAGTTTTATGCTTCAGTGCAGTTACCACGGGAGGGGGGAGAGATGATTCAGCAGCTCCAATGTCTCTGACTAGATGTGAGAACTCTCTCCTGATTGGATCTGATTTCATTCT
>NW_021607696.1:0-1107 GCF_004785775.1 Grammomys surdaster | reverse complement strand
ATAAGGACTGCTTCTCATGATGGATTAGAGGAAGCACAGTTTCAGAGGGTAGTTTGCAATATCAGTGTGGAGCACAACAGGACATACAATAGAGAAACAAAAGAATGAATTTACCTATGCACATTATACTACAAACACAAAATAATATGCATATAAATATTCCACAATTAAACGTATCACTTATCACTTTGGGAGAACAATAGTGGGAATTTCTATGGAAATGACTGTTCTCGCCTGTTACCCTTAGATTCTCTGACAGCATCATCCTGCAACATATGAAAGCACTATGTTATTTGTTACTCAATGCTCTCTACAGTCAATGATATTATTATCCACAGAGAAAACATTGTTTTCAAATTGTTGACATTGATTGTCTCAGGGATTCAAGTTTTAAATCATGGTTTATCTTTTCATTGCTCTTTTGCACATAATAGTTCTTGTTCTTGATGGTCTTTTGTGCCCTAGGTTAATTTGGTTCTCTAAAAGATTTCCTTGTTTTGCAACATTTAAGGATGAAATATTTTAGGGTATTACCTGATGGTCAATTAAAATAGAATTGAGATGATCGACCAAGAAAAGTAGCGATACAAGTATTTAAAAATTACATATAACATATGTACTGGATTTTACCTTTGAGTTAAGATACATCATATATCACATGGTGACCACAGGAAAACTAAGGTGTAGGTCCCAAACTATGCATAAAGAAAGTGGTGATAAACACTTGAGTAAGCATGATTTTGACTTTCCTTCTCATATCTCTAATGAAATTCAAGATATAGCATCTAGTAGCCCTCAACTTCTGACCAAGTCCTTAAATCAGTCCAGATTTTCAATTCCCAATCCAAAGTTCCCTACACAGATACAGATCTTTTTATTCTCACTCACTCATCCAATATCCTATTGAATTCCAGGCTCTGGCCAGACTTTGAAATCAAAGTAAAGTTGCTATTGTTTATGTTACTACTTCAAGAAACCTCAAGACTTCTTTAGGCTAATGAAACAGAACTGGAAAGTTATCACTTGAACAGACTGACTATCCTTACATATCTAAACTTTCTTATTTATAATTAACAGGCAAGGGAAGTGCAAAGACAGAATTGAGCA
>NW_021607695.1:0-1123 GCF_004785775.1 Grammomys surdaster | reverse complement strand
GGAAGGATTGAAGCAAGCCTTTAATTAATATTCACTTCAAACTCAAATGATGAAGGCAGGTTTAGTATGTAGAAGGAAACCACCATGTTTGAAAAATGATGTCTAATTGAGTGGCAGAAAATACAGAATATCAGAAGAAGATCTGACAGAATTGGGTATACCCAACACTCCTAAGAGAGGAAATGGAACTTACTTAAGGGAGAGAAACACTGTCCTGGAAGAAGAGAATACAGGAAAGGAATACAGTAGAGTTCATGGAGAACAGCACAGTAAAGTTGAGTGGGTACAGCAACATAGATGGAGAAGGAAGCAATTTTACTGGATGTGTTTCACGGAGACAGATTGAAGAGAGGACATGCTAGATACAGGTAAAAGCAGAATGAGCAAGAAAAGGAGACAGAGCCAGAAGATGAGGAAAGATTGCAACAGTTAACTTAAGGTCAGGCAGTGCAATTCAGTGTCTGAGAGAAGAGTCAGAATGAACAGCTCAGTCAGAAGAGGAATTCGATCCTGTACAGCTGAGTTGAACCAGCCAGTTAAGAGTTAAGAAGGAACAAGAAAGAAGAAGCTTATTCAGCAGGAAATTTCAGAGGCTGAAAACACTCTAGGACTAGATAAGATTGTATAGATTCTAGAGGATTCCAGGACTAGAGGACCAGGTCTGGGTAAATAGATGGAGGCAGGAGGCCTCCCAGACAACTGTCACAATAGGAGAATCAAAGTTACTTTTACAACCCTGTGGTTAAAATTAGACATTGCTCAGTATAAAAGCTCTCAAGAATGTAAGAAGAGAAGAAATATACCTCAGAATAACAAAGACATAGAGAACCAAAAGAAAATTAAACAGTACAGAAAAGCTCAACAATGATTATTCCATTCTAATAACGCCTAATGTTATACAGTGCATAACTGAGAAAACAATTCAAGGACAGAAAAATGTTAAGAGTTGACAGAGAACACCACTCAGAAAAGAACTGTATTTTCTGGAGAAAAAAAACTCAGCTCAGACCATTCACTCTGCCAATAACTATCTTAGACTCCCTGGTGGTAGCATTCATAGTGTCAAAACTGCTCTGAAACCGGGGGCAGGCCTAAAAGTTATCAATGGCGTAACTTAGATTTG
>NW_021607694.1:0-1569 GCF_004785775.1 Grammomys surdaster | reverse complement strand
ATTATCAAAGAATAAATTAACTAAACATTTTCTAATTTGAAAGGGGGAGGGGATGCCCCCTCCCCCGCTTCCGAAGGCACTGTCTTTATCTCTCCTCCCTATGAGAAGGAAAAGAAAGGATTGCAGCTCTGCTGAAGAGGAAAGAAGCATTGAGGATGAGGTCCGGATGTCTGCGGGGAGGCGGCTGCAGAGTTTGTAACTTTGCAGCCAGTGCTCAAAAAGGCCTTAAAATTTCCGGATTCCTCTTGCAGCCTCCCCCGGACCTGGGAGTAAGAATCTAAGGGCCGCTAATAACGATAATACAATTTCTCAAGCCATTAAACTCTCATTTTCTCATTTTCTACATTCTTCTTATCAAACAAACAAGTTAACGGACTTCTGCGGTGTTCTCTAGGCACACGCACAAGAAAGCATGGCCTGAGGATAAACACTCCTTTTTGTGCCGAGGAGGAGCTGAAGTTAAAGTACTTTTCTAAGCATTTAAAAGGTAGGGTAGGCCAACCTGTAGGAAAAATGACTCTGCCAGTACTCACCTCGCTGGAGAATTTTCTCTGCTCCCAAGGCAGGAAAGAGCCACAAGTGAATAAATTTATTCCTTAGCGTGGGGACCTTCCAGGGCCAGAGGGAGGAGTCGCGAAGTTGAGAAGCCACACCCACAGCGTTTAGCCATGGGGAGGTCTCTCCTCTCAATTAAAAGGAAAGATATTTAGCCATTCTAATTCGGCAAAGCACCTGGTTAATATTTTGCCTTTCAAGGTTGATCATAAAATGTTACAGATAATATCTGAAACTACCACAGATTACATTTTGTTCTGAGTTTTACGCTGCCTGTGGATGGCGACTGGTCAAAGAGTTTTGACCGAGGCTGAATGGACTTCAGTGACAAAGGCAGATACAGATACAAAATTTCAACCCTGAAATTAGATCTGTAAGCCAAGAAGCCATAGATACAAAGGCCATTTTATTCCAGGACAGGATGGATTTGCGAATAACACTGGCTTGCTGTGGAAACTTACTTAAGCCAGAAACATTAATGAGAACTGAGGGTTTTGTAAGAAAGGTTGTTAGCACAACTGCTTCTCATTCTTTGGGGTAACGATAAGCAGGAATTGGACAAATCAGGGTGGTCATGTACATACTAAATCCATGCCAGAATCCATGTTCAAAGGCAAAATGGATTACCCTATCATTTCTGAACCTCGGCAGTTTTGTCTCTTTGTGGTTGGTGTGGGAAGCATTTAAATAATTAAAATAAAATAAAAACTAAAATAAATGGAAAAGATTTCTTTTTAAAGAAGCAGCAATAGGGTAATGAGAAAGACAACTCTGAGCTACAAGCACGTGACTCCACATCACCCTGAGAATCACCACACAAGCTTTCATGAGGGCAGTGCTATCACTGTAAGTAATTCCCAGGTGAGGAAACTAAGGCACAGAGAAGACAAGCTATGTCCAAACCACACACAGCCAAGAATTCAGAAGCAGGGAAGTCTCGCTGTTGGCACCTATGCGATCCCACCCCTGAGAACTCAGGTATCAGGTTAAACAAGGTGAATGGGCAGTGTGAGT
>NW_021607693.1:0-4852 GCF_004785775.1 Grammomys surdaster | reverse complement strand
CAGTCACACCTGGTTCTACCCTAGGTCTCTGAGCTATCCAACTTCCTCTTCCTGGCCATGCAAACAGTGCATGGGCTCCCTCTGGTAGCTTGAGCTTTAAGGTGGACCAGTCTACCATACTCACAAGCCACTATTGCCCCAGCGCATCTTCCTGGCTATCGACAGGTTGCGCGTTGGAGGTTTTGTGGCTGGATTGGTATCCCAATCCCACCCCTGGGAGTCTCGCCTGGCTACAGAAGATGGCTGGTTACAGGTCCTTATCCTACATTAACTGGAGTCCTCAGTAGGGTCACCCTCATAGGTTCTAGGAAGTTTCCACTGCTCTAGGTTTGAACATCATCCCACGAATCCCCACCCCCAACTACAGTGCTCTCGCCCTCTGTCCCACTGTCCCTGACCTGATCTTTCCTGTTCCCTCCCCAACCTGTCCCTCCAGTCTGACCACAAATATATTCTACTTCCCATTCACAGGGAGACTCATGTGTCTCCCCTAAAGCCCTCCCAGTTACTTAGCCTCTTTGGGTCTGTGTGTTGTCTTGTGATTATCCTTAACAGCTAATATCCACTTATAAGTGAGTACATAGCATACATTTCTTTCTTGGTTTTGATTGCCTTGGTCAGGATGATTTTTTTTTCTAGTTTTATCCATTTGCCTGCACTTCTCTGGTAAAACATGATAGCAAAAGGGGGGCTGGAGAGATGGTTCAGAGGTTAAGAGATTAAAGAAGCTGCTATTCACCATTGCTGTTCTTGTCAAGAGCCAGGGTTCAAATTTGAGCACCCACATGATGGCTTACAACCATCCTTAACTCCATTTCAGAGAATCCAGCAACCTCTTCTGGCCTCCTGGGAAACCAGACATACATGCAGTGCATATACATACATGCAGGCAAAACACCCAGACTCATAAAATGTGAATAATAAATAGATCTTAAAAATTAAAAAAAGAATTGTTTGCAATGTTTTGTCTTAAGAAGATTGTAGATGCTCCAGAGACAGCCTTGATATGAAAATAGTTACTTCCTTGCTTACAAATGAGAAAACTAACCTTAAGCATGATACTGCTGGGGCTATATCCAGGTGTGATTCCTGTTCATTTGTTTGGTTGTTTAGTTTATTTTGTTTTCCATTCTAAACCAGTCTTCCTGTCCAAAGGGAGAGAAATCTTTGAACTGCCAATGGCTCTGTGAATGTGATTTTCATCTCTACATTTTCCCTGGGATCTAAGATGAATCATAACACTTCAAGTACCTCAAGATCAATGCCCAATCCCCACCTGGCTTTGAGGACAGTGGACATAGGGAGGTCGGTCTGGCTGGGTCCCCCCGCCACTGCTGCCAACTGTCCACATGTTTCTCAAGCTCTTTGACTTGTATAATGGGGTGGTAAGGTTTCCTGAAATGTTTGAATCACAGAGTGAGTGTTAGTCACCCATCCCTTGATATGATGATCCCAGAATTGCTTCACCTCACAATGTTCTGAGAGTTTCACTTGTTTTCTGAGTTTTCCTAGGGAGATGTAAACAAATGCCTATTTATACCAGGTAAGGCAAGATGGTGGTGACAGAGAAAACAAATGATCCTACATGAGCCTAGCTTAGTAACCAAATGAGTTTATTCGGGTTACTTACAGGAGCAAACTTAAGGGGTTGTTTCTAGGAGTGTGAGTGACTTAAAGACATCTCTCTTATGAAACAGTCATCGTAAGCATAGATGACAATTCTTAAAACCTGTGTCTCTGGAGATCACTGCACAAGTTTTGAGAGGGGCAACTTTATGGCTGTTCAAAGCTGGAAAACATCATCTATAGGTATAAACACAAATCTGTCAGGCCAGGAATGTATCAGGGGTGTCCCTGCATGGAGGCCCAGAGAGGCTGTTGTTTGAAGCTAAAAAGGTGAACCTGGATTGCCTTGGAGACCCTAAGATGTTAGAGATGCCAGAGCTGTGGGATACCCACCAAGGAAAGCTGCTAACATGGAGTGGAACCAGCCTGAGAGAAAGAAGTGCGTTACAGTCAACATAGCTGAGAGGAGATGAGATACAGCGTTTGGAGTCTGCCCATCCAGTATCTCCTCACTGTGTTCTTTTCCCTATGTTTTGGAACAATAATGTCTACCCTGTGCTGTGATATGTTGGAAGTATGTGATCTGCTTTTTGTTCTGATTTTAAAACAGATTGCAGTTAAGAGATTGCATGAATCTCAGAAGAGACTTTGAACTTAGAAACATTGCTGAGACTGTGATAGGCTATGGGGACATTTGAAGTTGTACTAAATGCACTTTGCATTATGTTATGAATACAAATCTATGAGAGCCAGGGAGTGGAATGTGGGGGCTGGAATAAATATGACCTCCAGAGATTCATGCATTTAAATGTTTGGCCATAGGAACCAGCACTATTAGGATATATGGCCTTGTTGACATAGGTGTGGCCTTGGTGGAGGAAGTGTCGCTATAGCGGTGGGCTTTGAAATCTCTTAATCTCCAGCTATGCCCACTGTAACAGTCTCTTCTTGGATGCTTTTGGATCAAGATGTAGAACTCTCAGCTCCTCCAGTGCCATGTCTGGCTGCAAGCTGCCATGCTTCCAACCATGAACTAAACCTCTGAAACTGTAAGCCAGGTGCAGTGAAATGTTAGCCTTTATAAGAGATACTGCCTGGTCCTTAGTCTGTAGGCGTCAATGTGTGAAGTCATGTTAAGACACACTTCATGACAGACTCATGACAAAGGTGCCTTCACTCAAGGTCTGTGTCATCACTACTAAAATATTTGCCTAGTGTGAACTCTGTAGATGAGCACAGGGATGTGGGATTACAGCAAAACTGGGGTCATGTTGTGGGTCCCCTGGAGATTACCTGGACAGTACAGCCTCTGCCACCAACACTTTCCAGGCTTCATCTTTGGCCAACAGGAGCTGCAGGTCTTTTCTGCTGACCGTGTCCTTCAGGTACTCAGTGGTTTCCTCAATGAATTGTCTCCTCAAGACTTGGGAAGAAAAAGAATGAGGTCATTGGACAGTATGGATGAGCTTGAATGGCAAAGGGCACATGATGTTTAACAGCCAAGATATTCAGCATCTGCTGTTGGGTACCTGATGGAGTCAGCAGTGTTGAGGAATGAGTTGTGCCTTAAAGTCATATATAAAAGACCTTAAGGCAGTGACTGGTTTTACAGACAGACTTTTAAGAAAGCAAAGTAATAAGGATCAGGTGATGTCATAAACATACATCCCTAATTCATGGGAGTGTTGTACTTATAAGAAATGGAATAGACCTCATGTGCATAATGTCATCTATCTATCTATCTATCTATCTATCTATCTATCTATCATCTATCTATCTATCATCTATCTATCTGTCTGTCTGTCTGTCTATCTTAGTCATTCTCAACCTTCCTAATGCTGTGACCCTTTAATACAGTTACTTGTGCTGACCCCCATTTCTCAAATTATTTTTGCTGCCACTTCATAAATGTATTTTGCTACTGTTATGAATGGTAATGTAAGTATCTGACAATTCTGATGGTTTTAGGGTGATCCCTATGAAAGCATCCTTTGACCCCCAAAGATGTTACAACTCCCAGATTGAGAACTGCTATCTATCTACTTATCTATCATCATGAACCTCTGTGTCTGTGTGTCCCTTCCTCCATTTGGTCCCTTCCTGCCCTCCCTATGCACACAGGGGAGGCTGTGTGTAGACTTTCAGTTAGCAAGCTGCTGCTACCAAGCAGGAAGAGTGCCTGCACCACAGTCAACCTGCCATTCCCTCATGACAGGCTTTGGTGTTCACAATGGAGAGAAACAGAGGACTTTGTTCAAGACCTCAGCCTGTGAGACCACAGGATGGCAGCTTCAAAGGCTCGTACGCCAGGGAGGTGTCATGGTGCTTTGCAATGAAATGAAATGTCCTCTGCTCTGAGCAATCCGAAGGTGAATCTTTTGCCTTAGACAGTGACAACCTTGAAAGGATGACTTTCATCTACCTTCAGGCTCTTGCATGTTAACAGTGACACTGGAGCCTGTGAATGGGACTTTCAAATCCTCAGAGGGCTGTGTCATTGGTTTGTTAGATGAAAGGCAGCATTTCAAGGAAAATAGAATTTATGTGTCAGAACTAATTGCATGTAGGAAAATTAAGGCTTGCTGGGGTGGGTTGAATGGGATTGGCCCCCGTAGGCTCATGTATCAGATTGCTTGGTTTCCAGTTGGTTGACCTGCTGACAAACAGTGGCCTTGATAGAGGAGGTGCATTACTGGGAATGGCCATATGGTTTCAAAGTGCCAGGATAATTCCTAGCTTTCTCTCTCTCTCTCTCTCTCTCTCTCTCTCTCTCTCTCTCTCTCTCTCTCTCTCTCTCTCTCCCTCCCTCCCTCCCTCCCTCCCTCCCTCCCTCCCTCCCTCCCCATTAAATGTACATCTTTCTTGTTCATGTTGCCTTAGCCATTGTATCTTAGCACAGCAATAGGAAAGTAACCAAGACAACAGTTGGCACCAGGGGGAAGGCTGTTGCTGTGACACACCTGACCATGCTGGTTCTAAAGGACTGTGGAAGACTTAGGAACGCAGGAACTGGAAAGTGGTTGGACACTGAATAGGGATTAATGGGACATCCTAGTAGGATCTTGGAAGGCAATAGTTCTGAGAGCAATGTGTTGGTCCATGGAGACCTAGCTCAGGAGATCACAAAGAAAAGTAATATTAGCAACTGTGCTAGAAAACATTTTGTGTTATTTTGGGAAAAAATGTGTCTACTTTCTGCCTGTATTCTAAAAATTTCTCTGAGGCTAAACTGAAGAGTTTTGAACTACTTTTGTTGGCAGAGGAGATTTCAAGACAGCCTAGTGTT
>NW_021607692.1:0-1295 GCF_004785775.1 Grammomys surdaster | reverse complement strand
GGAGGAGATGGAGGAGGAGGAGATGGAGGAGGAGGAGGAGATGGAGGAGGAGGAGATGGAGGAGGAGGAGGAGATGGAGGAGGAGGAGATGGAGGAGGAGGAGGAGATGGAGGAGGAGGAGATGGAGGAGGAGGAGATGGAGGAGGAGGAGATGGAGGAGGAGGACATGGAGGAGGACATGGAGGAGGACATGGAGGAGGAGATGGAGGGATGGAGAGATGGAGGAGTAGAGGTGAAGGCAATAGGACAGCCGGTGCATGGCAGCCTGGAGGAGGGGAGTTTGAAAGAGATAGTGGAGATGGTCATTGGAGATGAAAGGAAGGGCCCTGGACTAGGCTGAGGATGTCTCTCAAGTGTAGACTGACCCACACTATTAGTCAGCCAGGACCCTGGAGAAGAGTCTGTGGCTGGCCTGGTGGGCAAGGCAGCGGCTGGTCCTTGTGCTCCCTGTACCCAGCCCCAGGCTCAGTTCTCTGCACTGAGATGGCCTAGTGCTTGGCTTGGCTTAGAGACTCTGATGGCTGCTAAGGGTCTCTGTGGCCTCATCCTCCAGCCTCATCCTCCAGCCTCATCCTCCAGCCTCCTCCTCTAGCCTCATCCTCCAGCCTCATCCTCCAGCCTCATCCTCCAGCCTCATCCTCCAGCCTCATCCTCCAGCCTCATCCTCTAGCCTCATCCTCTAGCCTCCTCCTTTAGCCTCCTCCTCTAGCCTCATCTTCTAGCCTCCTCCTCCTGGGCAGTGGGGAGGGGGGGTGGGGAAACCACAGGTGCAAACAGCAGTTCAGCCTGGAGCCAGGACCCTGTGTCACTGACTGAGGACGGGGAGTGGGCAGTGGCTTCATGAACCATCCACAAAAAAAAAAAAGGATTTTTTTTGTTTCTTTCCAGACTATTCTGTGGCTGGCCTCTCCCTTAGCCTTGGCTTGGGGTTCCTCTTTAGAGACTCCAAGAGGATCTACCCAGGTCTGGCCTGTCAACTGTTTGTCCCTGACTGGTCCTCTCTAGACCAATGATTTACTGTCTCTGTGTAAATAAAAAGAATATTTTATCGTAAGGACAGAATAACAGATCCATAGAAAGCTCTTGGCATGAAAATCTTGTGTGTTCTGAAAATGTGCATTTCTGTCCCTTTCTAACAGCCTAGGAGTAGACTGCTAGGTGGGATGGTTGATGGATGATAGATGGGTGGATGGATGGATGGGTGGATGGATGGATGGATGGATGGATGGATGATGGATGGATGGGTGGATGGATGGGTGGATGGATGGGTGGATGGATGGGTGGATGGATGGATG
>NW_021607691.1:0-3800 GCF_004785775.1 Grammomys surdaster | reverse complement strand
GAGAAGGAGGGGAGGAGGGGAGGAAGGGAGGAGGGGAGGAGGGGGAGAATGAGGAGGAGGAGGGGGAGGGCTGTGGATGCAGTCACCCATCACCTCACAGCAGCTATGGCTACTTGCAGTTGGACAACACAGGTCTAGCAATAGCCAATCATGGTAGAGTTTAAAGTACTCTACCCTTTCCTGATGAACTATTGGCTATTGGTGAATTCTGGGGGAGGGACAGTCGTTGTCTTCAGTTGTATACCCACTGAGAAGCCACCAGGTTTCGAATCCACGGTCATACAGATGATCCTGGTTAAACTCAGCAACTCTCAAACAGAACAGTGGTGGCGGCAGCACAGACAAGGAGGCCATGAGTGTGAGGATGGAGAGGATGGAGAGAATGGGGTGAGTAATGACAATTCGAATGCACACTGTGCGTGTATGATATCGTCAAGGAACAAACTCAACAAAGGCTAAACAAACACTCAGAGTCCTTCTCCATGTAGGGATTAGATAAAGCCTGGGGTCTTTGCCTTTGAGCTGTCTTACCCATTCCAAAGTAAAATAGGTAGCATGGAGCCCGCTACTGGATTTCCCCAGAAACAACTGCATTCGCTTGTCCTGCTAGAGTGTTATTTAAGTTGCAGTGGGGAATGGGAAAGAGCTCCCAAGGATGGGCACACTCAAAGTGACGAACTTCAGGACAAGAAGGAGCATCAGTAATGAGGCCACACTGCAGGGACAGATGGGCTGACGCAGGCCATGTGGTTGGAAAAGCCAGCAAAGCCTCTGCCACACCCAGCTTCAGGCCTGCTGCGTTCACATGCATCACAGAAGCAATGGACTCCTCTTCAGAAAACAGTAGAGAGAAGAGTGTCTCGATCTCATTATTATTATTAAAGTTTCACTCTGCAGCTAGATTTGGCAGAGCCAGAGTGCCCAGGAGTACCGCAGAGTAAACAAGTAACTAGACGGTGCCAGAGACTGGAGGGAGGCCGCAGAGAGCAGTGCTGGGGCTCAGGGTCCGCTTTCATTGTGCATCTGACGGGACGCACTGATGGAGTATACGCTGACACAGGCCTGTGACGTGGGGCAGGATTAAGGGAAAGGCTGCCGTGGGGAAAGACTCTAGGGAGGCCCCTGGAGTGGGATGCGGGAGAGGAGTTTCATGGAAGCCAAATCCTGTTTCACGTTGCTGCCGCCTGTGATGTGTGTTTTGTATCTTAAGTAGACACATCGAGGAGGCAGTTCAATGTAAAGGACTTGGAGCCTGGTGAGCTTGGTGCTGGATTTGCTGTCACAGCGACCGCGCGATCACCACTAGTGTTTACAGCTGACAGTAGATCCTATTGAGATGACAGCTGGAGAAGACCGCCTGGGACGGCACCCTTGACTTTCTTTCCACTGAGAATTTGAAAACAGATGTCATCATCAGCGGAGGTGATGATACATCATCACCATCATCATCACCACCACCACCACCACCATCATCATCATCACTGGCGTGACATGGCCTGGAGGACAACCATCCAAGTCTTACCAGAAGCCACAAGAATGAAACAAGAGTGCCTTCACTCTGCCAAATGCAGCAAAGGTGGCACTCGAGGTGAGAGCAGAAGGAGAACTGGCATAGGAAGCATGCTGGAGGAGGAGGGGTGTCGGGAAGCACAGCCGCTACAAATGCACTGGGAGAATGTGCGATAGCACGTGCAGGGTGTAAGAAGAGCAGAAATACTAAAGCGGGTTTAAACACTAGTTAAACCACAGAACACTAGTGCCACGGGCTGACTCACTGCACAGCGCCACGGGCTGACTCACTGCACAGCGCCACGGGCTGACTCACTGCACAGGGGAACTTGATGACATACGCCTGAAGGAAGGAGCTGAGTGAGAGGGAAGGAGTACTCAGACCAGAGGTGAGACCTCCCTCCACAGCCACCGTGATCTGGAAAACCATAGTGTACACATTTACGTGCAAGTTGGCTGCTATTTGAAGCAGGGCCAAATATCACAGGCTACTTGGAGACTCGTGATAAGAGGTCATTTGGAGACAAGACAAAGAACGTGAGCATATTGTGAGAGGCCAAATGTAGTGTATGGTAAGCATCGTAGTGAGTACAGGCAAATATTTTAGCATAGTGAGTAAACACAAATATTTTAGCATCCTATCTTAATCTACCCACTTGAAAATTAGATTTTTGAGTCACTGCACATTAAACCCTATGTGCTCATTATTGGTGACTTACTGGTCAGGTCCCTTTACTATGCTAACCGTGTGTGTGTGTGTGTGTGTGTGTGTGTGTGTGTGTATGAATGCATGTACGTATGTATGTATATTCCTTGAATTTTTCGCCCAGCCATCTCTGTCGTTCCTGCCTTAGCCCTGGTCACTTCCCAGTGTGTTAGCACTATCCGCTCCATACCTGCCTGCTGCATATAGGTCTTAATATCTCAAATACATGTTACGGCTTTGGGACAGGATCAAGTACCTTATTGCAAAATGTCACTGTCTCTCCCAGTGTGGAAAATCTCATATTAGATACAAGGTAAGTACTTGGTACCTACTTGTTGACCAATTTATCTTTTTAGAGTTGAATGGCTAATAAAATGCTTTATGTAGCAATTCCTCAGCTAATAGAATATGCACAATTCCTCTTGGCACCTGCTGGGCATTTCTGGGAGATGCTGAAATCGTTCATCAGTTTTCTCCCTAATGTGTTATTCAATTAGTTTGTCTAGGGTGCAATCTAGAACAAGTATCAATCAAAAGCATAGCAAGTTGTGTGTGAGCTCTCTCTACATTAATGGTTTGCATCAGGGTCTCACAGAAAGGACTCTTGCCCAGATAAGTATTAAACTCTTGAGCCACACTCATTGTCTGCTTTAAGAATGCAATATGAAAGATTCAGCATTTCTCAGGACAGTTACTGTTTTCGTAACACAGGGATGAACTTGGAATCAATTTGGTGGAAAAAAATCACATGGCTACTGTAATTAGCATAGTCTACCTCAAAGACTCTTGGATTGAACAGTCTGCATGTTGTAGTGCCGAGTTTCTGGTTTATCGACCTTTACAAAGTGTACATTGAGTTCTTAACACATAAGTGCAGCTAAGCTATTTGCATATAATTATATTTAAGTCATTAAGCAAATACCACTTACACATATTTCTTATAATTAATAACCATGCTACCATACAATAATGATCATCAGTTTTGTACAACAGGTTACCATGGCAAGTTAATGAGTTATCAATCCAAATAAAATTTGATCACATCTCAACTTCTTTGTGGAAATAAGTAACATTAATTATCATATTTTGAAGGACATTTTTGATAGGGTCTCAAGGGAGCCCAAGCAATCCTACAATTCTTTATATAGCAAAGAATGAACTCAAATTCTTGACCCCCTGCCTTTGCCTTCTGGGTGCTCGGATTAACAGGCACCATACCCCGAGGCCACTTGTTGTAAAATGTTATCATTCTATTTTGGAGCTAGGATAAAGATGAACTATTTTGTTTGCCTATACAATACATGCATTAAAAAAGATCAAATCAGACATAGTGAAATATATTGAGACTTAAAATTTTACACACTATCCAACCTGTAATGAAAAACATCATTAGGCATATTTCTTGACCAAATTAGCATTAAGGAATATGCTATTGAATTCCTCTTCCTCTTCCTCTTCCTATTCCTCCTCCTCCCCCTCCTCCTCCTTCTCCTCTTCCCCCTCCTCCCCCTCCTCTTCCTCCTCCTCCCCCCCTCCTCCTCCTCCTCCTCCCCCTCCTCCTCCCCCTCCTCCTCCTCCTCCTCCT
>NW_021607690.1:0-4001 GCF_004785775.1 Grammomys surdaster | reverse complement strand
CTTTAGGCTTTCTTTAGGAATGTGGAAAGACCAGTCACCACTACTGGAACTGGCCGACCCGCAAAGAGAAAGGAAAGAATGCAATTTAGTCAGGTGGAACCAAGCTGAGAACCATAGTGACAGGGCAAGGCCGAAGTGACAGGGCAAGGCGGAAGTGACAGGGCAGGACTACATTCTTGAGAAAGATAAGTGTATAGAGAGTTTTCATCTGATCCTGACTCATGTAGGTTGGGTTCCTTTGGAATGTTCCACTATTTTTATGTTATACCACCCTAGCAACCCCCTCACTCCCTCCTCATTTCCTTGGTTTGTGGTTTTTCCCTTTAAAAACACCCCTCAAACTGGCAGTCGGGGTCAATTCAGCTCCTGCGTGGGCATGCGAATTGACCGGCAGCTAGTTGTCACGCCCTAATAAATAACCTCGCAATTGCTCCGGTATATGGTGTCTCGAGTAGATTACTGGGTGGTCGCGACTTTCTGAGACTTGAGAGAGGGTCTCCCCTCTGCGGAGGTCTTCATTGGGGGCTCGTCCGGGATTTGCGACCACCCTGATCTCTGAGACCCCCACTGGGAGGTAAGGGCACCGCGGTTTTGTTTGTGTCTTTTGTGTGTCTATCCGTCTCATTTGAAATTCTGGAAAGTGCACTTTGGTGGTTTGGCTTGGCAGCTGTTTCTGTCCCGTAAGAGACAGCAAACCTTTTGTCTCGGCAGGAGGCGAATGGGTGACCAGCAGACGTGCTAGGATGGTTACCACTGCCACAACCCGGGAGACGTCCCGGGAGAGGAAGGGACCCCAGGGACGCCTGGTGGGTGCCCATCTGGAGGCCGGGGAGGACAAGGTGGTCCTCTAGCTAGAGGAGGTGTGAGAGACCTCCTGGCCATCTGTTTTTCTGTATTGGTGTTGGCTTTCTCGGTTGAGACGGCTTTGTGTAGTTGTTTTGTCTGTGTTTTGTGTTACTCGTGATGTGATAGGGACAATGGACTGTGTGCTTGTGCTTATGAGGTGTCTGTGCCCATGGCGTGGGGCAACTGTCTGTGTACTGTGTTTGTGAAGTTTCTGTGCGCCCTTGGCAGGGGCGACTGACTGTGTAGCCTGGTTTCTGTGCTCGTGGCAGGAGTGGGAACCAGGCAAGCCACGGAGGGCAGTTTGCGACCCTGGGAGAGGGTCAGGTTACGAATTCCAGGAGGGAATTCGTGGGAAGTGGAAGCAGTGGGACAGATGTGTCGGCACACTGCAGGCCACAGTTCTCTAGAAGACACTCTGGAGTACATTTGTATGAGAGATAGGGTCAGAAATGACCCCTTCTCTGTCTGAAGGTGGTCTTTGGCCACCGCCGCCTGGGGCGATGTCTGGTGAAGCTCTCGTGGCTGTGTGTCTGTGTCTAATTCTGTGTTGTTCATTGCTGGTGGTGTAAGAAATCTGTTAAACTAGGTCCAACATGGGCTGGCCATGCCATCTGGTTATTAGGTTCTCTCACCGGCAGTTTTTCATGTCTTGATTGTGTAACCTGTCTCTGCACCTGTGGCAGGAGCGAGAACTGTCTGTATGTGGTATATCCACCGCCCGTGATGGGGATGAACTGACTGTGCTTCTTCTGTTTTCTTAATGAACTGTTTGTGTGTTTTTGGACTGTGACTGATGTTATTTTGAACTGACTCTACTGTGTTAAATATCCTGAGTTAACAAAAGTTAACATGAGTTAACATGACCATTGGCAGAGAAATAGCTAAAACAATTGTCTGATCTCCACAGTGTGTTAGCAAAAGAAGGAGAACTCTCTGTCCCCTACAGGAGAGATTCTTGGTTATGCTTTCTATGTCTATTGTGAGTCCTTGGCGCCAAATTTGTCCACGTGTGTCGTTGTCTGTCTTTGTTTTATTAGAATAAATGTCTGTTCTATGTTTCATGTATAGAAAGAAAGATAAAAAGGGTAAAAACTTATAGGCAAGTCCCCCTGCTCTGTGGATGAAAGTGAGACACAGCAGGAGGAGCCCTGGCAAAAATGATTCTTTACACAAGCTGCTCTTAGAGAGGCTAAGAACTTTTTGGCTCTCTTGGTAAAGAAACTGATTTTTTTCTTCCCCCAAGATTGAAAAGGAGATTTCAGTGTAAAGTCTTATCTGGGATCAAATAAGGCCTTGATAGGCCAATAAAAGGGCAGGTAGAATTTTTAGAGACCCTCAGGCAGGAGTACCGTTTATACAATTGGCTTATGAAAATGCTAACTACAGTCCAAGCCATGCTTTCACAGTGCTGAGGTGATAAGGAATGTTCTAGGTATGGGGACATAAGTCATTTTAGGACAAAGCTCAGAGTGAGCTCAGCAGAAGCTGGTGTGACATTCCTGTTGTCATGGTCTCTCTGACTAGTCCCTGGAAAGGTGTTTCTGGAATTTGTTTTATTGCCTTGCTTCTTCCTTGGGGAAGACAGGTCAGCCTCAGACCCAAGGACATTTAAAAGAGACAGTTTATGGTCCAGGAGCTATATAATGATTATGCTGGAGAGATTAGAATTACAGCCTGACTTGCCTACTCCAGCTGCCATTCCAAGAAATGCATATGGAATTATTATAGATTTAGAAGAGTGGGTTTTTTTTACTGTTCCTTTAAGATGAGAGGTTTACATGCAGTGAGTATGCTTGTAATTTTTTTTTTTTTTGAGAGTCCATGAAGCAATATCACTAGAAAGTTTTGCCTCAAGGAATGGCAAATAGCCTTACAAGAAGTTAAGAGTAAAGAAAAGTAAAAACAAAAACAGTTTCAATTGACTTTTAGAGCCCTGCCTTGGTCTCATTGATTATTGAGTTTAGCAGGTGACAAGGTGCTTCTTCTGAAATTACAGCCAGAAAAAGTAAGAAAATTTTGTTTGAAAAAAATATAAGCTGTGCATTTACTTCATTTTTGTTTATGACTGGTTTTTAAAGCATAAAAATGTTCTGCATGTCTTGGTTATAGATTATTTGGCCTATAAGGTATTGGGTATGGTTAAGAATTTGCAACCTTGGTAAAAGAAAGTTAGCCTAAAGCTGGTAACTCAGGTTTGGAGTCATTCAGAAACCAGATGTATAGAGATAGGATTTAAAACAATGTCTCTTATGAGTTATTAAAAGCTGCACTATCGACTTCCGGTTTGGAACCGAGCCTAGAGCAGGTCGCAGGCAGCAGCTCCGTACCCAACCGCAGAAAACCAAGAAAAACAGGGACTCCCAGGAGCTTGAACTCACGCAGCATCCCAGGTAAGGAAAAAGCAGCACTCACCCCAAACAGGGAGCAACAGGGACCCACTGGGACCCAGGAATTCGCTCCTGGCCTGGAGCAGGCCCCATCCTGTCGGGGCCCGAGCACTCGCGGATCCCGGGAGGCAGCTCTGCACCCAATCTCGCAGACTCCAGAGGAAGCGGGGCTCGCAGGACCTCTGTGCCAAGCAGGGTCTTGGACTAGGAGGTGGCAGTGCTTGCCCCCGAACAGGGAGTGGCTAGGACCCACTGGGACCCAGAAGTTCACTCCAGGGCCCGGAGCGTGGGTTCCTTCCGGTCTGTGCCAGAGCAGATCCCGGGAGTCAGCTCTGCACCCAATCTCACAGAACCTAGAGGGAGCGGGGCTCTCCGTGGCTCAAGCTAGCTCAAGCAGTTTCTTAGGCTAGGAGGTGGCAGTGCTCGCCCCCAATCAGGGAGCAACTGGGACCCACTGGGACCCACTGGGACTCATTGGGATCCAGGAATCTGCTCCTGACCCGGAGCCCCGGCCCCTTCCGGTTTCCACCTGAGCACCGAGCACATCTTGGGCCTCATCTCTAACTCAAGCAGCAAAACCCATCCCAAACAGTTCTGACACAACCTAGATAATAGGAAAGACAGGCCCCAGTCAGAGACAGCTCTGATAGCACAAAGGTGATCCAGATGGCGAAAGGCAAGCGCAAGAACACAAGCACCAGCAACCCAAGGTACTTGCCATTATCAGAACCTAGTTCTCCCACATTAGAAAGTCCTGAACTCCCCATA
>NW_021607689.1:0-1081 GCF_004785775.1 Grammomys surdaster | reverse complement strand
GAGCAGGGGCAACTGCTGACTTGATGACCATGGAATGTTCTGGAATTTGAGCACAGGAATGGTTATACAGAATAGTGATTTTTGTAAAAAATTGAGTAAATTAAAAAAACATAAGGCCTTGGTCCAGTGATGCACACAGATAAGTCCAGTGCTCTGCAGGCACAGGAAGGAGGATCTCTGAGATTGGGGCAAGCCTGATCTAAATAGCAATTTCCAGGATGTTCAGAGCTGCATAGAGAGATACTGTCTTACTAAAACAACTTTTAAAAGCCAGTGAATGAGATGTGTCACCTGACAAAGAAAACTGCTGTGAATCTTCAGGTGCTCAGTTCCATCTGTAGGAATCACATGGTAGACTGAGGGAATGTGAGGTTGTCCCTGTCTCCACTCACACACATGGCTGTACCCCACACACATACACACACACAGTAGTGGGCAAGCAGTCTCTGTATCTCTGTGCACTTCCAAGAGCACATCCTAATGGTCCTTTCCATTTGAGTAAGTGTCTGATGTACTCTGAGCTGTTCTCCTGTCTCCCCTGTGAAGCTGAGACTGACCTGGCAATCCAGCTTCCTCCTGCCTCAGCCTCCTAGGTCCAGTAATGTGGAGGTGCATGGACCTCCACATTGCATTGCATTTATTGACCATGTAGTATTTCTGGCTGGTGCCCAGCAGATTCTGTCTGTGTTAAGTAGCCTTCCTACTTTCTCTCAGCCATCTGGTCCTTCTTTGTCTGCTGGGACTTGAAGTGGGCAGGACAGAGGGTGGGTACTGCTGGCCTTGTTCCATTCACTTGCTCTGCACAGTCAGGCATAATAGGGAGAAAAAAGTTATCTAGTGTTCTATATTCTAGGCCAAAGGAACCAGCAAGTGAGTTCCCAGGTCACATGACCACCAGAGGACGCGGCACTCTGGGCAGCAGCACAGTCAGGCCAAATGCAAATGCTTCTCCAGAGAAGTCTCAGTTTTGAGGCCACTTTGGGGAGTCTGAGACAGAAAGTGTGGGTTTTGCTTCTCGGACCCAGTCTTCTTCAGAGAAGGAAAATGAACATTTGGGTAGAGTTCAAACATGTAGACCAGT
>NW_021607688.1:0-1158 GCF_004785775.1 Grammomys surdaster | reverse complement strand
TGGAAAAATTTAATGTGTGGTTGTAAAGTGTCTTGGTATTTTCTGACGTATATACAGATGTAATGTGTTTACAACTGTCAAGAATATCTGAATCAAAGTTATACAGTTTCATAAATATCCATGATATATTTCAGAAATAAAAACACTGATTAAAAAAATGCAAATGACAGGAAAGCGTAGCTATCTAGGTATCCACTAGTAAAAGGTCACAATGAAATCTACTGTGTATATCCTTTTTCATACAGTAGAAAATACCAAAGTGGAAATCTTCATGAGAAGATTTACTGATATCATGAAAGGGTTCATGAATATTCTGGACAGGTAGTAATCCATTAACTCAAATGGAAGAAAAATATGCTAGAGATTCTATTAAATTATATATAAAATAACAATATAAGCAGTATTTGCATTGTATAACATCTCTGTCATTACTAGAAACATGTTTCCAGTATCACTGGACCAATACTGATTGATTTCAGGGTAAGAAAGTATCTGTGCCTGAGAGTTATATCTGGATTTTTCAGAGTATCCATGATCGTAGGTTGAGGACTTTCGCTGCAACAGAATTTCTCACAGTAGATGAATAAGTTTGTGAAAGTGTAAAAAATTTCCTATTCTTTGTAACATGCTGAAGATTGAATTTTGTATTTTATTTACAGAAACCAAAGCCCTCCATAATTAAGAGAAGAAATGCACACGGTGTTAACTGAATTTCACATGTGGTGAAAGTCTGTGTCCAGCAGGGCACACAAGGAATCAGGGCATGGGGGCTCTAGAACATACAAGCTCTGTCTTTGCAGCTTCACACTTGCTCTGTCTACTGTTTGTTACAGAAGCATTCTTCATTCTCTTTAGCACCATACAGTCAGGCTGCTAGCTGTACCAGGACCAGGTATGTCCTGGAATACAGCCAGCAACCTAACTGATCCAATCTCTCCCCTGCAGTCAAATTTATATGCTCTCCTTGCTTCTGATTGATGGAGAATACGCATTCAAATAGAAAATAAAATCAGATCCAATCAGGAGAGAGATCTCATATCTAGCCACTGACATCAAATCCTGTGGTTACCTAGGAGATCTCCAGCAGTGCTGCTGATTAATCTCTCACACTCCTCCTCCCTGTGTTTCCTTAAGGAAACAGAAAAATCTGAAGTAAAA
>NW_021607687.1:0-2150 GCF_004785775.1 Grammomys surdaster | reverse complement strand
TCCCACTGAGATGCTGACCTGTCTGCTAATATTCTTATTTTCAGTTTATGAGACAGGAACTGGGTATGTAGCACAATCTAGATCAAATTTTCATATTCCATGTTAACTAATCCTAGATCAATATTTCCAATTCCATGTTAACTAATCCTAGTTCGCATTTTACAATTCCAGGTTAACTAGTCCTATATCAAATTTTCATATTCTATGTTAACTCGTCCAAGATCCAAATTTCATATTCCATGATACCTAGTCCCAGATCCAAATTTCATATTCCATGTTGACTAGTCCTCAATCCAAATTTCATATTATTTGTTAACTAATCCAAATCCAGATTTCATATTCCATATTAACGAGTCCTAGACCAAAATTTCTAATTCCATGTTAACTAGTCCTAGATCCAAAAATCATATCCCATGTGCACTAGTCCTAGATCAAAATTTCCAATTCCACGTTAACTCGTCCTAGATCACAACTTCATATTCCATGTGAAATTGTTCAAAGTATAACATGAATCTTGATCCTAAAAGAGCATTAGACAGAGATGTATTCATGCTATCATTAAAGAGAATTTTTAGTAAAGCAATCTTTAATTGTGTGCAGAGTGATTTCTCCCTGGGAAGGCATATTAATTCTGAGACAGCTGTATCTTCAGCCTTTTAGAAAAATGATTCCAAGAAAAGCTATGTTGACTCAGGTCAGCTTGTTGCCAGTCTGTTGCTCCCCAGGGAAGTTACCTTGCTTTCCCCTTGAATGAACTTCCTGAATTTTTTAGTTAAAAGGCTGAACCACAACAGAGTTTTTAAATTACCCATTGGCGTCAAGAAGTGAACTGTCCATTGCAGCAACAGGAAAGCGATTTGCATGTGAAGCATGGCTTCTGCCTTCAGACCAGAACATGAGGAACAGGTTATTGTGTACACTCACAGTGAAATAGGACAGGCAACAGCTACATCACAGATTAAAGTTTTAGGGAGTCAGCTGTAGGGGAGCACTATAATGAAGAGCGGATACAAGCAGGGTGAGTGATTTTGTAATTTCCCAGAATGTATTAATTCATGGATGTGAAGAAAAACAGACCAGATTGTGGGGGTGTACAATTTGGGTATGTTAACTTGAGCCAGTGGATATTGAATTACAAATTAGGACACTGTCCTGTGGAGATATGTGGAATACTCACTGATACAGTTAAGACAGCTCAGAAATTGAGACACAAACCATTGGCTGTCCTGTCTGTCAGCAGTAACATTGCACATAGGGACAAGGTCTTATTAATGTCATTCTCCCTACTAGGGAACACCTGCTCTTTTTCAAAGTTAGAATACCTATGTATTTTTTCATATTTATTCATCCTTTTAAGAAGTCAATTGCTGGTGTTGCTTTTTGAATTTCAATTTCTTTATGTATCACTGCCCTAATGTCTTGTTTGTTTCTATTCTCCAAAGTTTCCTCATCATTAAGAATTTCATTCCTTTTGCTCAGAGGCTTTGATATTTATTTCTGTTTAGAGCAGTGTCTTCTATAGCTGAGACTTTGGTCATTATATGTAGTTAAGGCTTGTTTTGTAATAGTAAAAATTAAAAACAACTTGGCAAAGACCGCAGGACAGCTTGCTGAGCTTGCTGAGAATAGCCATAATAAAAATATCAAGCCCCTCTAGGGACAAGGTGACCAGAAATGTAGAAACAACCAAAGACATATCTTGACCAGTCTAAACATGCCCAAGTGAGTAATGGGCCACCTGGTGTTTATCCTAGAATGTCTGAGGCTTCATGGTCAAAAATAGTGAGCTATCCAGCCTGTCAAAATGATTGCTTACGCGAAGTGCTGATGTTTGAAATATCCAATCATATGTAACCGTGCGAGAATTTCCCGCTTTTCTCTTCCCCCTTGTGCCTCCCCCTATAAAAGTTCTAAACTTCCTGGGGTCTTCATCGAAATTCTCTCCCCAGCGTGGGATGAGTTTCGATCCGAGGGTCCTCGTTAGTAAACAGCCTTTTGCTGATTGCATCAAGTCAGTGTCTCCTTGGGTGTGCGCTGATCGGGACTTGAGTTGGGGGTCATCTTTCTGGGTCCTTACAAACCCAAAGCTATGTATATATATACTATATATATGTATATATAGTATATATGTGTATGTATGTAAATATATA
>NW_021607686.1:0-1305 GCF_004785775.1 Grammomys surdaster | reverse complement strand
TTATTTTTGATTTCCTATTAACTATGACTGATGACTATTGAATATTCATGTTCATTTTTTTCAGATTTACCATTATCCATGAATGGTGAATATTGATTATTCATGTTCGTTTTTTTCTGATTTACTATTATCAATGATTGGTGAATATTGATTATTCATATTCATTTATTTATGACTATTTTCTATGACTGTGACTACTAATATTTCAGCTTTATATATTTCTGATTTACTATGAACTATGACTGATGACTATTGATTATTCATGTTCATTTATATCTGTTATACTAGTATCCACGAATGGTGAATATTGATTATTCCTGTTTATTTATTTCTGACTTACAATTATCTATGACTGATAAGTATTGATATTTCAGCTTTATATATTACTGATTTACTATGAACTATCATTGATGACTATAAATTATTCATGTTCATTTTTTTTCAGATTTACCATTATCCTCGAATGGTGGATATTCTTTATTCATGTTCATTTATATCTGATTTACTATTATCCAGGATTCTGAATATTGGTTATTCTTGTTCATTTTTTTCTGCCTTACTATTATCTATGACTGTTGATTGTAGATACTTCAGCTTTATTTATTTCTGACTTCCCATGAACTATGACTGATGACTATTGAGTATTCATGTTCAATTATTTCTGATATACTATTATCCACGAATGGTGAATACTGATTATTCATGTTCATTTATTTATCATTTAACATTATCAACTATTGGTGAATATTGATTATTCCTGTTCATTTATTTCTAACTTACTATTATCTATGACTGAAGACTATTGATATTTCAGCTTTATATATTTCTGATTTATTATGAACTCTGACTGATAACTATTGATTAATCAAGTTCGTTTGTTTCTGATTTACTATTATCCACGAATGCAGAATATTGATTATTCACGTTCATTGATTTCTGACTTAGTATTATCTATGACTGTTGACTAATGATATTTCACCTTTATATATTTCTGATTTCCTATTAACTATGACATATGACCATTGTTTATTCAAGTTCATTTATTTCTGAATTACTATTATCCATGAATTGTTATTATTGATTATTCATTTTCATTTATTTCTAACTTACTATTATCTATGACTGATGAGTATTGATATTTCAGCTTTACTTATTTCTGCATTCCCATGAACTCTAACTGATGACTATTGATTAATCAAGTTCATTTGTTTCTGATTTAATATTATCCATGAATCCTGAATGTTGATTTTTAATGTTTATTTATTTCTGACTTACTATTATCTATGACTGATGACTAATGATATT
>NW_021607685.1:0-11984 GCF_004785775.1 Grammomys surdaster | reverse complement strand
CTGTGAGGCAGAGTGTCACTCTGTGCAAGGAGCCCGGCCTAGTGCTGCCACAGAATGGACCTGAGAAACCGTGGTTCTCATTATCCTGTCTTCTTCATCAGGTTCCCAGTTAAGGAGAGACCTAGACACCCTGAGAACCACGTTAGACAACACCACCTCCAAGATAAACACTAAATTCCAGGCCCTCGACTCCAGGGGTGAGCAGGGCTCTCACAGGGTTCTGGGCTGGAGTGAGCTGGGTAGGGTGGACAGTCCTGAGCTCCAGTTCCTTGTTCTGCAGCTGACAGCTTGCAAGTAGGGATTAGTTCTCTGAAAGTGGAGGTGGAGGATCACAGGCAGGAGCTGGAGACAGGTGAGGGGTCCTGGTCTCCAGAGTGTGCAGAAGGGTATGGGTGAATGTGGTTCCTGGTGCTGAACTGTCCTCTTCCAGGCCAAGGCTTGAGCCAGAAGGTGGATTCTCTGGTGAGCACAGTGGAGAAGAAGGCGGAGGCTATCAAAACAGGGGAGGCTGAGGTTCCACTGGGCCCTGGCCGGAGGTGTGACCATGTGCAGTGTGTGGAGATATTTCCAGAACGGTCACGGAGAGTGAATGTGAGCATGCGCAGTGTGTGGAGATGTTCTGAGACTGAGCCTAGTTCAGGACACCTGCGTACCAGGGTATGCCACAGCTTGAGCACTGTTGTCACTGTCATCTGTGTGTCCCAGATCTCTCTGACATAACCGATCGTGTGCAACAGCTGGGGAAGGACTTGAAGGCCTTGAAATGCCATCTGGCCAACCTCAAGAACAACAGTGAGAAGGGGATGGGCGTGGTTTGCTCTAGTTTCTTGGGGGCGAGGACACAATAGGCATTGCCTCTGCTCTCCATCTTTGCTTTGCTTTTCTTAGGCTCAGAAGAGGCCTGCTGCCCTCCTCACTGGACTGAGCATGAAGGCAGCTGCTACTGGTTCTCTCAGTCTCAGAAGTCATGGCCTGAAGCTGACAAGTACTGCAGGCTGGAGAATTCTCACCTGGTGGTTGTCAACTCCCTGGAGGAGCAGGTGATGCCTGGCTAGCCTCTTCTTGGGAGGCTCCCTGGTCTAAGAGAGAGGTTACCATGCCTTTTTATTTCTTTAGAAGTTTCTGCAGAATCGTTTAGCCAGTGAGATCAGTTGGATCGGCCTAACAGACCAAAATGGGCCCTGGCGATGGGTGGATGGGACCGACTTTGAGAAAGGCTTTAAGTGAGTGTGTGTCACATTTGCCCTGCTCTAGTGCCTTTGCCTGGGACTTGCTCTACTTCCAAGGCTCTGGCCCTGGGGTGGGTGGTAGAATCTTGGGGGTATGTCTTAGAGTCTGGTTTCTGGAGGCCCACATCTGTGTTTGTTCATAGGAACTGGGCCCCAGAGCAGCCGGATAACTGGTATGGACACGGACTGGGAGGGGGTGAAGACTGTGTCCACTTCACCTCAGATGGCTGCTGGAACGATAATGTCTGTCAGAGGCCTTATCTCTGGATCTGCGAGATAACGCTGGCCAAGGATAACTAGGGCTCTCTCCAAGGAATTTATTTCTTCAGTGGTTTCAGATGATCAGGCCTGGAGTTTGGAATGCTCCTACCTGGTCTCAACATTATTCGGGATTTTCTTTTTTGTCAAGAATTTTAAGACAAAGAGAAGGGATTGTGTTTGATCTGGGTAGTGTGGTGTTTGGGAGAATGAGGTTGTTGAAATCTATGATATTTTGTACAGTGTGAAGCTTATTGTAGGCAACTTTTGAATGTAACAAAAATTAAATACTTGTTGTTGATTTTGCGTTGTTTCATTTTTATCAAAATTGGGTAATAAGATGAAAACCTATACAGACCACTATCTAACATGTATCCTCTTTGACTGAGTAAAAGCAAATTCAAAATATGAGAGGGTACCCAGGCATCCCCAAAAGATTTATAGAAGACAAATTAATCAAAGCTCTTGTTAAGTTCCAGAGAAAACTGTGGGGTCTATTATCACATTGTTAAGAAAATTATGGGGCTAGGATGATGGTGTCTCATGCCTGTAATTTCACCCCTTGGAAGGCAGATGCAGGAGGGCCATCTGTGGGCAACACAGTAAGTTCCAGGTCAGCTAGGGCTTTACAGTGAGAAACCATCTCAAAACTAAAAGAAGAGGAGCCTTTGTAAATCATCTTGGGAAAAGGAAAAGCAGAGAGTTGTCAGTTCCATGTTTAAATCACTGGAAGAAGATGCTGGAGGATGTACATTTTAATAACTGTCGTACCATAATTTTTTATAATTAAGTTTTGGCAGTTGCATATGTGAATACTATATTTATATCATTTCTCCCCTTTACTCTCCCCCTCCAATCCTTCCCATGTCCCCCCAACTCCCTCTCAAGTTCATGACTTCTCCTTCTTCAATTATTGCTTCATATATATGTATGTAAAATATGTATATATATACACACACACATCCAGATAGGTCTACTTACTGCTGTTCGTATGCTCATATGTGTATTAGAGCTGACTGCTTGGGGTTAGATAACCTATCAAGGGGCTTGTCTCTGTAGAAACCTGATTCTCCCCCTCTGAGCAGCCACTAATGGCTGTAGCTCTCCATTGAGAAGCAGGGCCTTTTGAGATTTCCACCTCCATGTTGGCATGGCAGTTGGGGTTCTGGATGTCCTGCTTAGGTGAGCATATTGCTGAGATATCATGGGTGTAGCTCCCCTGCATCACACAGAGATGACACTATCTTGCAGCAGACATCCTGGTCTGCTGTGCCTTAGGTGTGGGGTTATGTTGTAGATTTATCTACTAGGGTCGGACTCTCCTTGGTCAATTTCTCTGCTGCATTTTTGTGGCAGGGCAAGAGGCTCTCCATCTTATATTCTTGCTAAGGCCATTTCAGGTTTATCTGATCTCCTTGATGGGGAATCCAGTGCAAAATTACCCAACTCTATTCTAGAAACCCTAGGTCCAGATGCCGATCTAGCCTACCTTAACTTCTGCTAGAGTGCTTGCTTGGGCAACCCCCTTCCCTCCACGTAACTGCTTATCAAATTGATTTCGAACACAAAGCTCCCCCTACTTTAAAGCCTCCTGCTCATGATTCTGCTGCAACTGCCTAGTGAGATCCAGCACATGGTTTTTGCCTTCAAATCTCTGACCTCTGTACACTCAGTGCTACACTTGGGTCCCCAAATACCCAACTGTAGTTCCAGCTGGTCAGAATAAAGACTTTCAAATGACTGTAATCTGTAAGTAGTAATCTCTGATGGACTCCCCATAACATTTTGAAAAGTTATGAGTTTCTGTAATGGTCTTTGTCTACTTAAAAAAAAGCAAGCTTTGTGTGTGTGTGTGTGTGTGTGTGTTAAGGGTGATTGGAACATTTACACTTATCTGTTGGTATAAGGACAGGTATTTAGAATGCAGTTGGGATTTATACTGATTGGGGGAAGTGGTGATAGTTTGGTCTCCTCTAGGGTCCAGGACCTCACTGTTCATCAGTAATGAGCTAGATTTGTAAAACTGGGCATGAATTCCTCCTAGTGAGTGGGCCTTGGGTTGGCTACCTCCAAGACATTGCACTCTTGGGACTATCTCACCGACCTGGTAATTATTGAGTTCATAGGCTTGGCATAGGTATGACTGTTGTCTGCTCCTCTCCCGTGGCAGCTCACATACCACCTTCAGATCCATGGGAGCTGGTGCTCAGGGAGGAGACTTCCAGGTCACTTCCTCCTGTGTCTGAAGTGTGTGGTGACTTCAGTCGTAGGGTCTTGCCTTCAAGTTCTGGGAGGCAACCAAAGGCAACAGCAACAGCCTGAATCCTTTGACAGCTTCTTGGATTCTTCATCAATAACTCCAAGGGAGATTTCTCATGCCTGGCACTGGGGTTTTTGTTAGATAGTCTAGGGCTTTAGGGAGTATCATTACACCAGGTAGTGTAACTTCACCCAAAACATAGATGTGTGTATGTGTGTGCATATGCACATGCACATATATTTACAGTGTATTAAGCTATGTCTATATATTCAAGTAAACATTATTTATGTTTCTCTATGGTTTTTAAAAACCATTTTAAAACAGTGCTGTCTCTCCCCGTTCCCTTCCTCTCTGTACTGCTTTCCCTCACCCCTTTCCTGTTAACTATCAACCCTGGTTTTACCTATTTCCCCTTCACACCACCTGTGTCCTACTATCTTCTCTAGAGCTACAGGGATCCTTTATCTCTCCCTGACTTCTGCGGTTATTCCAGGCTGTAGACTCACATGTGAAGACTTGTAATAGGATCCATAGATAAGAGAGAACATGTGACATTTGACTTTATGGGTCTGGGTTCCTCATTTGATACAATATTTTTAGAGCTATCCATTTATCCACAGAGTTCATAATTTCATTTTTCTTTGCAGCTTAATAGTATTGCATTATATATATGTACCACAATCTCTCTGTCCATTCTTCAGTTGAAGGGCATTTAGGCTGTTTTTGTTTCCTTACCATTGAACATACAACAGCAGTGGACATGGGACAGAGCAAGAGTCTGTGAAGGAGAATGTCCAGTCCTTTGGGCATATGCCAAGGAGTGTTTCGGCCTTGTGAAAATTCTCTACAGTGATTTCCAGAGTGGCTGCAATAGCTTGCAGTTTCACCAACAGTGAGATCATGTGTAATGTTATAGAGCCCTTGCTTAAGTAGGAGTCCCTTAAACTGTAGGACAAGGACCTGTGAGATGATTTAGTGGACAGAGGCTCCTGAAGCTAATCCTGATGACCTGAGTCCAGTCCCTGGGATTGACTGGGTGCAAGGAGAGACCCAATGCCTGCAAGTTGTCGTCTGACCTCTACAGTGCAGACTGTGGCACACATGAGTTTGCACACAAGTGCACACACACACACACACATAAATAAACAGACTCAAAGACAAAGAGATCCCTCCATGGGCAGTGGCAGTGGAGATTTGGGAGGCAGATGCCTGAATCTCTTCTGTATCATTTTGTTTCCCTTTTCTTCCTGGTTGGTAAGTCTTCTGACTTCCCAAGTTTCCGAGTGTTGTAGCTCGCTTCCCATCACATGATGTCTACAAGGCAGTCAGGTAAAGCTCCCTAGGAAACTCTGTTTAAATCCAGCTACAGACAAGTGGGCATGTACATAAAATTAAGACTACAAAGTTAGCTCAGATGCATCATTGCTCATGTGACTTAGGCAGTTTTGACAGATGCACTGACTTAGATTTGTTGGTAAATTAAAATTGTTAATGTGTATCCTTTCCTGAGTCATTGTATCTATTTTTTATAATAGCATAAGCTAAACGGAAACCCTCTTAACTCTTTGGTGTACTTGAGTCTGTCTAAGGTTCAAAACTTTAATTAGTGTGCGTAAGTATAAATGCACAGTGGCACAGGAAGGAAGCTAAAGCTGTAGTTTGGTGAAGGAATTGGGAGAAGCATAGAGCATTTTGTTGAAAAGGGGAAGGATTTTTATCAAGATGTTCAAATTGTAAAGGAAGGAAACAAAGCAAGAAGGAAGCAGGTGGGAAGAGAGACAAGAACCAGGCTCTGGGCACGGGGCTTTCACTGTGAAAGTCAAAAATAAGGAGGATGGGACTTGCGGTCTGGGCCCGAGCATAGAGCAGGTCTCAGGGGCAGCTCTGTACCCAACCTCAGAAACCCGAGAAAAAGAGAGCCTCCCAGGAGCTTTAACTCAGGCAGCATCTCAGGTAAAAATGAATCACCCGTGATGTCTGCTGTTAGAAGTTCTAATCCAGATGCTGGCCTCCGAACTTATACTACTCAGACCTTTGAAGGGCCACTGACAAGAACATCAAACAGCTAGAGATTAACATCACTAATCTGAAGAAATCCCTCGTTTCGCTGTCTGAAGAGACCTCCAAAAATCGCAAAGATCCTTATTGGACTTAATTTACTCCATTACAATAGAAAAGGCTGTGTACAGCTCTTGACTGTGTACAGCTCTTAAAGAAGAATACTGCCTTTACATAGACAAGACAGGGAGGGTTAAAGAGAGCATGAAATAGGTCAGTGAAGGCCCTGAGAAAAATCAGAGAGAGAAAGAGACAGATGAATGCTGGTACAAGAATTGGTTTTCAGCCTCTCCATGGTTGTCAACCCTACTTCCTACCATTTTGGGACCATTATTTGGGTTACTTCTGCATATTTCTTTTGGTCTCTGGGCCTTAAATAGGCTGACTAATTTTGTGAAGCAACAGATAGATAATTTGGTATCAAAACCTATTCAGACACATTATCATAAGTTAGCTATGGAGGACCACGAGACTCAAGACAAGGTTGTTACTCTATCCAGGGTGTTCCCAAAACACATCTCCACTCAATCTAAAAGAGGGGACTCCTGCCCCTAGACCAAGCAGAGTGGGGCCACCCAGAACCCCCTCTGACTGGCTATCTAAATTTTTGCTTAGGCTGCGAGGCTAAGCACTGCAAGGGAATATAAATAAAAATTCAAAATATCTTTCTGGGTTCCCTAAGGGACAAGCTTGACTGCATAGGGGTTGATGTCAAAAGTATCCCCTCTCCAGGAAAAAGACATCTGGATGTGTATGGCCCTCATGCTTCACTGGACAACGACATGGGGACCAGAGCCATTACAAGGTCCCCTTCAAATACTGGAGGTCAGGCCTCTATCCCCACCTTCGCAAGATTAGAATTGCCACAGCCCTTCTATACTTAGAGAAGGGAAGAGATGTCAGGGGCAGCCCTGCTTACCCACTGAAGGCCTAAAATCAGCCATAGGCCTAAAATCAGCAATAGGCCTGTCATACATGTATACTAACACCAAGTCTTGGGTCTCTGTTGAAAAACATCAAAACAGATGGCTATAAGCTAATGTAAACAGGCAGCTTTTGTGGAAATTTATAAGCCTGAGTAGTCATAGACCTTGTAAATAGGTAGCCTTGGCAGACAATACCAACTTAGATAAGGACAAATGAGTCATAGGCAGAGAGTCATTGTGACCTGTCCCCTGAACCTTCACCCAGCCGATACCCGGTTCTGAAAGATATCTGTATTCCCCATGAACACCCACACTCCAGTGTCATCCCCTACCCCACGTCCTGCCTTTCTGTGTTTATAACCCCTGTGTGAATGAATTATGATTTGAGAAAAAATGAATAAATTATTTAAAAAAATAAGGAGGATGTTTGAGAATCAGCAAGGGCTAGGCATGGTGGCTCATGCCTTTAATCTGAGCATTTGGGAGGCACAGTCAGGTCGATCTCTGTGAGTTCAAGGCCAATCTGGTGGATATATCAAGTTTCAAGCCAGTGAAACCCTGTCTCAAAACAACAAAAGATAAAGAAAGGGTTTTGTTCCTTGACTAGAAAAAGATGGAAATCAGAAGGTTCAAATGAAGTTGTAGACAAACAATGAAGGGTACATTCTGCAGAAAGAAAATTTTATATGTATGTAGTTGGAAAAACTAAAGATAAGATTACAAATTTAAAAATATGTGGGGGCTGGAGAGATAGCTCAGTGGTTAAGAACACAGACTGGACCAGGAGGGGAATAAAATCTGGAGTGTAAAAAAAAAATTAAATTAAATTAAAAAATAAAAACACTGATTGCTTCTCCAGATGACCAGGGTTCAATTTCCAGCACCCACAGCTCACAACTGTCTGTAACTCCAAGATTCACCTCCATTAAACAGACATACATGCAGACAAAACACCAATGCACATATAAGAAGGTTTTTTAAACATTTATATGTGCCTGCTCATCTGCATGTGCACTGCATGTCCACCTCATGTGCACTGCATGCATGTGGGCACCTGTATAGCCAGGAGAGGGCATCAAATCCCGGAAACTGTAGTTACCAAGGAGGTTGTGAGTCATCTGATATAGGTACTGGGACTCAAACCTAGTGAAAGGGATTCTAGCCAGCTCAAGCACGGTAAACATGGCTCTGGCTGGCCTTGTTCTTTTCCCACATTCCCTCTTCCTTGCTAAAAACCAACTATTAGATTACATTCCTAAAGCTAACCTCCAAGGTCTCTTCCTTTATTTGGTCACTTTCTCTTCTTCAGGCCAAATACCAAGGTCCAGCTATCAAAGTATTAAAATCCAGCAATCAAAAGCCCTCTTTGGCTCACCTACTTAACATGCCCAATTAAAATTAAACACCTCATCCTAACAAAGGGCTTCCTTTTGTCCTTTATAAACTGCCATTTGCCCATGGGCCATGTCTGTCTCCTCTCTATCCAGAGGCAGTCCTTTGTGTCCATCCCCCTACCCCCAGACATATACCCTTTCCTCTTCTCCCTCATCCTGTATCTCTTGTCTTTGTCTCTCATTCCCTGCCTGTTGTCTCTCTGGGGCAACTAAATCTCCTTTGTGCTGAGAACTTGGTCTTGGGGGTCAATACCAGTTCCTATTCCCAAATTCTCTGCAAGACAAACAGTGTTCCTAACTGCTGAGTCATCTCTGCAGTCCTGGAGAGATTTGAATACACTGAAGGATTGCTGATCTCAGCATACCACCTCATTCCAAAGTCTGTTCAGAGAGAACAGCTCCATTGTAATTTTAAGAAAAGATTTATTATTTCTGTGTATATGTCCCTCTTCCTCTGTAATGTGTGTGTGTGTGTGCTTGTGCACTTGCACACACATATGCAAGTGTCTATTCCATAGAAACAAGAAAAGGGCTTCAGGTGCCCTGGAACTAGAATTACAGGAGGTTATGGTCACCGAGTGTAGATGCTGGGAAGCAAATTGTGGTCTTATGAAATAGCAGCCAGTGCTCTTGATCAGCAAGACTTTTCTCCAGCCCTAGTTGTGAAACTCTTAGCCAGGAGTCTTCCAAGTCTTTTGTTGCCAAAGGTTTTGATCTTTCTCAGAATTTCTCAAGTTCAAAGAAAAAAGTCATTAAGTTATCTTAAATATAGCTTTCTGATAAAACAGGACTGCTCTGTAGTTAAGTTATATTTCTCTTAAAACTTGGTAACTGGTGAGGAACCAGAGACTGGCCCTTATCCATAGGGCACATAGGACCAAGCATATTGATGAGCTCCAGCTGGCAGACCTGCTCTTCTCTATGTTCAGCAACCAGGGCTGGAAACTCATGAGGAAAGACGATAAGAAGACTTGGGTGGACAGCCAACATTTCTCTGTCACACTCCAGGGCCTGCTAGGAACTAAGAGTGTATTGAGATCCTTCCAAAAAGAGAAGGTTACAACTCTTAAGTGATTTACCTTCAAACCTTTCTTCCTCTCTAGTGGCCAGCTCGCTGTTGCTTTTCTATTGACTGTTAGCATACCTAGGCCCTTCAGGCCCTGAGCAGAAGGCTGTGGGACAGCATGAAAGAAATCCAATCTCCTGAAAGGGCCCAAGGTATCTTGACTTTGATCAAACATTAATGAGTCCTACTCCCTTACCCAGAGTCTATAGGAGTCTTGCCATGTAGCATAGGTAGCATATAAACCAAGCCTGCTTCCTCGTGGTACACACCCCTCTCCTCCTGTAAGCATACAGGTATCTTTTGACTAATAGACCTGAAACTCAGCTCCTTCCTCCCCAGCCTTCCCCCCGCCCCCGTGTCCATTGGTGTTTTAGCCATTTTCCCTGAAAGAGACAGTCTCTTTCCATGTATCTCTGAAACTTCCTCTCTTTTCCTTCCTAAGGTCTAAGGTTAGGATTTTTTTTTTTCCGGTTGTTGGGTTTTGTTTGTTTGTTTTTTTTGTTTTGTTTTTTTTTGGTTTTTTTTTTTTTTTTGGTTTTTCGAGACAGGGTTTCTCTGTTTAGCCCTGGCTGTCCTGGAACTCACTCTGTAGACCAGGCCGGCCTCAAACTCAAAATCTGCCTGCCTCTGCCTTCCAAGTGCTGGGATTAAAGGATTGTGCCACCATAGCCTGGCCGTAAAGATTTATTTATTTTATGTATGCGAGTACACTGTCACTCTCTTCAGACACACCAGAATAGGGCATAATATCCCATTACAGATGGTTGTGAGCCACCATGTGGTTGCTGGGAATTGAACTCAGGACCTTAGGAAGAGCAGTAGTGCTCTTAACCACTGAGCCATCTCTCCAGCCCTAAGGTTAGTTGTAAAGATTCCTTAAGATTTGGAAAGAGAAATTTAAAACACTCGAAAGCTCATCATTTTAAGATCAAATCTCAGAAGTTTTTCTTAGATAAGCAGGATTGTCATCATTTGACCTGTCTAGAAACTCCCACTTCTGGCATTTGTCTCCGTGTGGTGTGAGTCCAGACCTCACATGTTATCCTCAGCGCAGGATAAAGATTCAGGCAGAGAGGGGTCACCAAAGTCTGGCTGTGTAGGCCTACCCAGCTCTGCCCAGGTAGGCCTGCCCAAGAAAGCCTCCTCCTTGTCTATAGGATGGATGAATTCTTCTCATGTTCCACATGACAGGAGATGGATTCTTTTATCCAGGTAAGAACACACATCCTAAACTTCTCAGACAGCAGAGGAAAAGAACAATTATTCTTCAGTCAGTGTCTCCTGAACTGATTTATGAGGATGCCGTGAACAGGGGAACCTTGTACCTAAGCCTGCCACCTGACTGGTGTGGGACCTGGATACTGGTTCACTTGGCCATGCCTTCTACTGTGGCTTTCGATTGCTCACTTGTGGCTTTCAAATCCACTCCTCATAGCAAAAGCTAATTTCAGGACTAAAAAGTTAATTACCTGATGCTGCATAAAGTCCTCAAGACAGTTTAAATATTACAAGACAGAGGTTGTCACAGGGCCAGTTAATACAGCAGGTGCAAGTATAGACACCCGTAGATCCTCCATGCCTGAGGGAAAAAAAAAACAAAAACAAACCACTGCCTGAGGGGGGAACACAGACCGTGAAAGCTAGCCCAGAGCAGACTCTCAGGCCATCTTCCTGAGATGGGGCAGGACTGGCTCTTCAGTCCTGCTGCTGTTAGGAGAGCAGAAGACAGTGGGCCTTCACATGACAAAGCTTAAGAAACTCAGCGGTGGACATTTGGAGATGGGACTAAGCCTCTTTCTCCATTTGGACTCACAGTAATATTAACCTTGATGCTTCCTACAGGGCTAATGCCGATGGCTCCCTGAGACTGGACACTCACACAAAATATTGCTGGTTCTGCTGTATCTAAATAATAGGTTTACAAACGTTGATCTAATTTAATAAGTTATACCTAATTATACATTAAAATAGCCCTTATAAATAATAAATTTAAAAAGCCAACAATAATTTGTTCTGGAGATGGTTTGATTGGATTCCATGACTGGCCACCTCACCCACTGGCCCCTTGGGTCCTCTTGTCCTTCTCTTCCTAGATCTAAGGATTGGGCTGTGCTTAATTAGCTCATGTTACCCGGTACCTGACCCTTCATAAAAATTAAAGATTTAAAAGGAACTAAGAGAAATGGGGAACTAGCTAAGGAAATGCGTTTGTCTTGATTCCATTTGGGGTTTGCAGTTCTCGGCTCTCCCTCCCTCACATCTGCCTTGGCAACACATTTGATATTTCTACGCATTACATGTATGCATGTATTACCTGAAATAATTAACATTCCTAAGATAACTCAAAAAGGTGTAAGTCAAAAGGCTCAAACACTCAACTGGCTGACTGCATCTCAAAGTCAGACTAGGAACAGGATGAGCAAGATAAGCAGTGGCTAAAAGTACTTGCCACAAAAGACTCTAACATTTAAAGGTTACTCTGACACTCATATACATTTGATGTGAGATTTTTGTGATTTTTTTTCCTTTAATATTGCTGTACCCCTGGGTCTCAGAACCAAGAGACTCGAAAACACAGTATTTACATTTTTAAATGCCACTAGTTCTATGAATGAATGTATGTTTTCAGGGTGTGTTATAGTTCTATTCACAGTTGAATTCAACCTTTGTAAGAATTCTGTGAAGGCTTCTCCAGAATCCTGTATTATTTCAGTAATGAGGTGGATTTTTTTCTCCAGGTTCTTCAATCAAATCCCAAGCTCCTACAGTGGCCACACAACACTTACTCCATCA
>NW_021607684.1:0-1243 GCF_004785775.1 Grammomys surdaster | reverse complement strand
GACCCAATAAGTAAGACAACTTTTATTGAGGATGACAGTAAATTTAACATGACTTACAACTTAAAGATTCCTCCTACTAACACGATGGCAGAAATTCGGACACCATTTGCGATGACATAGTGCTAAAGGTGCCAAGGAAGGCAGGCTATTCTCTTCCTCAGGCTGCCAGGATGGTTTTAACCAAGCTGGCCTGACCTGAGATTTTCCTGAATCCTCCATTGTGACACACTTCCTATGACAAAGCGCCCCCATCCTCAGTAATCTGATTAGTGCTAAATTCATGTAGGGTAGCATAGTGAAACAATCAAAACCATTCCCAGGCACTAATTTGTCTCTGCAAAAAAAATGAGATTATTGGGGCTATACCAAGCCAAAGGACCTTAGAACTATCCAATGCCCAAATACCCATAGTCTATTCCAGACTCAACAAAGCTCAGAATCCTAAATGTCCTTTGCTCCTCCTGAACTCTCGAAAATTCATTCCAGCATCAAATAAAACTTAACATTAGACCACATATGTTCAATATCATAGTGTATATATAAACATTTCAAACCTTCACAGTGATGATACTCCTTCAAATGAAGCCAAAAATCCAACTGCAAAAATTTCAATTCCTGCATTGACTTTATTGATGTCCAACTCTTTTCAGGTTTGCAAACTATAATCCACTTGTGCTGAATAAAAGAAACTGTCACCTTTGTCTTGTGCTGGTTCGAATCACTGATAGCTGATTTCCTCAACAGGCACCCCACAGGATTCTCTGAGGATCATCTGGGCTCTTCCAAAAAGAGCTTGGGTTTCACTTTACAGATCTAGTTTGTGTGTGACCATAAGTTCCTGTCAATAGAACTCCACAGTTGCTGCTCTTCCTCTGGTTTTCCCATTTTACTGGACTCTCAAATACACCCAGTTCTTCTGCTTCCACCAGGCAGCACTTTCACCACTAGCCTCTCCTAGGCAGTATTCAAGGTACCAATCCTCAACTACATTGTATAACAATTTTCACTCCTTGGACTTGAACAGACAGTGAAGCTGCAATTTCCGCAATGGCCTTACCTAGCCACTCACACTATCAGTGCTCAACTGCTCTTCAGTATCCCTGCATTCCTTCAGTACCACCTGGAAGTTTCTTACAAGTTATCTGGCTGCCTGCAGGATGTCTATCTCTGGAACACTGCTTCTTGGTGCTCTCTTATACCTCAACAATGGCAGTTTCTAAGTCACTGGCAATTTCTTAGCTCA
>NW_021607683.1:0-2880 GCF_004785775.1 Grammomys surdaster | reverse complement strand
CAGAAGATATGGTACACTGCTTGAGTTATGGTCTCCCTGCTATTCTTCAGATGATATGGTACACTACTTTGAGTCTATCTGCAGTTGCCAAGCAGGATCTTGCAGTTGCCCAGCTTCAGGGGACCTTGTGCAGGTGGGAAAAGGTAGGGGGTGAGGGTAAGGGCGAGGCTCCTGGCTTCTGGTCCATCTGGGTTAGAACTTCTAATAGCAGGCATCACGGGTGATTCAATTTTACCTGGAAAGAAAAAAGAAGAAGGGGATTCTCAGGGAGATTTCTCTTCCCTGGATGTAAATTGTTATTCATCGTATTTATGATTGAGCCTGGCTTTGTGAGGGTATCTATTTTTTCCATTAATATTTGTGGTAGCCGGTTAGCTGTGCCTTCTGTGGTATTGGGCAGGCATATCAGTCCTCGGCTCCATAAGGGAACTGGGACTGGGGCATTCCCTTTATGGGTATGAGGGTCCTTCCCCATATCTGTGGCAAAGTTTTGTTGGTCTTGGTGGTGCCCGAGGTCACCAACATGGTCAGCAAGAGATTTGCCATGAGCTTTCAGCTTTAGAGAGAGAAAAGTGAACAAGGCATGATGGAGAGTATTTCAGGGGGACTCCTTCTGAGGGGGTACCGTTCCCCCTCTTTTGTTTTTAAAGCCAATTTTTCAGAGTTCTTGTAAAATCAGGGCAGAAGCGCCAACAGTTGCTCCTTCCACACTCAGAGAGTCATGAAGGCCTTATTTAAGGATATATAAATCTATATTAATAATCTTTTGTCAAAGGACTTTTATAGCTCCACTGACAATTAATCAGACTCTATGATATATCGATTAGAAATAGCTTTTTCTACTTTTTGTGAGATTACCTCTCTTTTGTCAATTAACTGTTGAGGAAGTTAGGGTTTACCTCTCTCTTGAGAATATTGAACAGAGATTTAAATTCTTTTGTGGAGAGCTTAAAATAGTATCTTAGCCAATTTGCATCTCCTAGAAACTTTTGAAATTAATTTAAAATAAATCAGTTTTCTGTTTAACCAATTGACTGCTTTATACTAAAGTGGTATATAGATAGCACTTATCAATAGATATTCCCATATAGTGTCTAGCAAGCGATTGCTTTTAATCTGTTATAAATGATTCTCTGGAATTTAATTGGAAACTCTAAGTCTTTGAACATGTTTATCAGTATTGGTCCAGATAGGTAAGATCTACCACTTTGGTGTTGGGCTTCTGTGTGACTTTCCTTTGTTGCTCCTTTCATTTGTTTGGATTAGGCTTTTTCCAGTACCACTTATTCTCTAGAAATGATTATTAACACTCCTGTTAATATGATGTTAACAGTTATTGTAGTGTTTGTAATGCACATCTTGAAATCACCAAAGAGCTATTCTACAGCATCCTAGAAACTCTTCAACATTACCTTGTCATTTTAGGATGCTTTTCTTCAATAAAACATTGAGCTAACCGGCATTTTCTCCCCCATCAGTGCTTCAAAACTGACTTGCATTGCTTCAGACTCCCCTGTGGTCTGTGCGATTCACAACCTCTCTCAACTGACTGACTGAACCGGTTTCCTCTTTGTTAGTTGTAATCAGCTGTGTTGATATGTTCTGTTCATCCTCTTTGGGGCTAGTTCACTTTCTTTACCTTAGACAGTATTTTTCTAGATATGAAAGCTGCTCTCCTCTCTGTTTCCCTCCTCAGGTTTCAGCGTTGATGTCGTCCATCAAATCCTCAGGCTGTATTCACTTTTCTTCTTTGCGCCATCTCAGATTTGTAGTTTTGGATTTTTTTCACTTTTAGTATGTAAATAATTTCATCTGCCTCCTTGAACCCAAACTCCATTCTAAAGCATAGGCATACATGTCTCATTTTAGAGAGCATAGTTTTCATCTCTTAAAAGTTAGATAGTAGATGCTGGCGAGGGTGTGGAGAAAGAGGAACACTCCTCCATTGCTGGTGGGACTGCAAGATGGTGCAACCACTTTGGAAATCAGTGTGGTGGTTCCTCAGAAAATTGGACATAGCATTACCTGAGGATCCAGCTATACCACTCCTAGGCATATACCCAGAAGATGCTCGAACATATAACAAGGACATATGCTCAACTATGTTCATAGCAGCCTTATTTATAATAGCCAGGAGCTGGAAAGAACCCAGATGTCCTTCAACTGAGGAATGGATTCAAAAAATGTGATATATTTACACAATGGAGTATTACTCAGCTATTAAAAACAATGAATTCGAGAGTTTCCTAGGTAAATGGATGGAGCTAGAAATCATCATCCTGAGTGAAGTAAGCGAATCACAAAAGAACACACATGGTATTCACTCACTGATTATTGGATATTAGCCCAGAACCTTGAAATGCCCAAGATGCAACTCACAGGCCACATGAAGCTCATAAAGAAGGAAGACCAAGTGGGGGTGATTCAGTTCTTCTTAGAAGGAGCAACAAAATACTCAAGGGAGCAAATATGGAGACAAAGTGAGGGACAGAAACTGAAGGAGGGGCCATTTGAAGACCTTTCCACATGAGTATCCATCCCATGTGCAGTCACCAAAGGTAGATGCTGATGTGGAAGTCAGGAAGTGCATGCTGATAAGAGCCTGATATGGATGTCTCCTCAGAGGCCTTCAAGAGTCTGACGTATTCAGAGGCAGATGCTCACAACTAGCCATTGAACTGATCATGGGGTTCTCAATGGAGGAGTTAGAGTGAGGACTGAAGGAGCTGAAAGGGTTTGTGGCACCATGAGGAGAGCAACAATACCAACCAACCACAGCTCCCAGGGTCTAAACCACCAGCCTGGGAGCACTTAGGGAGGGATCCAGGGCTTCAGCTGAATATGTAAGAGTGGAGGGCCCTGCTGGGCATAGGTGGAAGA
>NW_021607682.1:0-1121 GCF_004785775.1 Grammomys surdaster | reverse complement strand
GGTGGATTGTGGCGACTCGAGAAATAGGAACCTCATCACACCAGGTTGCATCCGTAGCTCAGGCATTTGTAGCAGCAGTAAGGACAGAAGGAATCTGCTTCAAGTGTGGAGAAGCAGGACATTGGAGGGACGAATGCCCACTAAACTCCCCTCCTATAACAGACTCCAATCCCCCTAAGGCCATCTGTCCCCGATGTAGAAAAGGTTTCCACTGGAGGAGAAACTGTACTGCCCGATATGATAAGGATGGCAAGCCACTAGAGCCTTTAAACTTCAAACGGGGCAACCCTCAGCCCCGACAGTAAGAGGGACAACTACTCCTGTAGAAACCTTATGGGTGTCCAGTATCTCACAAGGATCCCACCCAAAGTTGACCATTAAAATAAATAATAAACCATTCAAGTGTCTTATTGACACTGGGGCAGATCGGACAATCTTAAGACAGCAAGAAGTCCCGAAAGACTGGCAATTGATCCCTGGGCCCCAGCTCCTAGGCATAGGGGGCACCTCTCATGCGTATATCACCAAACAGACCTATAGGTGGGAAGACCCGGATGGGGCTACAGGCCTCATACGCCCCCTGGTGGCTCAAGTAACCACCAATCTCTTGGGGAGAGATATCTTACAAGCCCTAGATATGGTTCTTGCCACCCAACCAGAAAGAGACCACATTAAGATAGAAGATATTACTTGTGAGGAAAATAGTACCCAAAGAGATCCAAATAATCCCCCTCCAAATCACCCCCAATTCTAGAGGCCACTGTCAGATTTGATACTCCCTGCCTTGATTGGCTCTCTGACGAAGCCATCTGGGTCCCACAGTGGCCTCTATCAAGGGAGAAACTTAAAGCTCTCAAGGAACTTGTAGAGGAGCAGCTGTCCCTACAACACATCCGCCCCTCCCGCAGTCCATGGAACACCCCTGTGTTTGCTATTAAAAAAAGCTCAGGGGGGTGGAGACTATTACAAGATTTGAGGGCAATTAATAAAACCATGCGAATCTGGGGCTCCCCGCAAAGGGGGCTACCCCACATCTCAGCCATCCCTGCCAATGTTCCCCTGTTAGCAATAGACATAAAAGACTGTTTCTTTTCCATCCCTCTCCACCCCCAGGACTGCGA
>NW_021607681.1:0-1212 GCF_004785775.1 Grammomys surdaster | reverse complement strand
TATATTTATTATATTTTTATTATGTTCATTATAATATAATATAATATAATATTATATTATATTATCTCATAGTATCTATTTATTATAGTAGTATATTATTAGTATTATTTAACTACTATATTAATTAATATAATATTAACTAATATTAACATTACAATAATATAATATATTATAATATTAATTATATATTATTATATTTATTATAATATTATATTATCATATTATATTATAATATATCATATTATTATGTTATTATTACATTATTGTATTAATGATATGATTATTTAATTAATATATTAATTGATGTTATATCAATTAATATTAATATCATAATATCCATTGTATATAATTATATTTATTATATTTATTATTTGTATTTTTTTTATTATATCTATTATTATATTCATTATAATATCATATTATTATATTATATCATATTATATTGTTATTATAGTAGTATATTATTAGTGTTATTTAACTAATATGTTAATTAATAAAATATTAATTGATATTAATATTATAATATTAATTATATATTATTATATTTCATATATTTATTATATTTATTATTATATGCATTATTATATTTATTCTAATATTATATTATATTATTATATTATAATATATTATATTATATTTTTATGTTTCTATTGCATTATTATATTAATATTATTATTTAATTAATATATTAATTGATATTATATTAATTATAATATACATTATTTATCATTCTGTTTATTATATTTATTATTATGTTTATTTTAATATTATTATATTACATTATATTATATTATTATATGAATATTATTTAATTAATATGTTTATTAATATGATATTAATTAATATTAATATTATACTCTACGTAATATATTTTATAATAACAGTGTTATCTATATATTAAATATTATATACATCATTGTAAGTGACCAAAATTTTTCTCCGCTGATCCTGATCACCGTGTTCTGACACCACCCCTCTCCCAGGGACCTTCCATAGTCGTAGGCTAACCTGAGCTAACCCGCCTGGCCCCAAAACAAAGAAAAACAAACCAGCACCTCCATAGGGTCAGACTTTTATCTTCCCCACATGCTGTTGCCCTGTTCTCCCCTGGGATATTTAACTTGTCATATTTAATTTACACGTTATATTTAATTCATACGTTATATTTAATTTATATGTGAGATTTAATTTATATAATATAGTTCACGTATA
>NW_021607680.1:0-2478 GCF_004785775.1 Grammomys surdaster | reverse complement strand
AGAAAAGCACTATAGAATGTATTGAAGAAACCTAAGGTAAAAATACGCGAATTGCAGTGTATTATTACTTCCAGACCTAAAGGCAAGTAGAACAGAGCTGAAAACACCTAAATCATGTGACATGTGACACTTCAGTTAGGAAGTGTGTTTGGCTTAAAGCAAAAACACTTGTACCATCCAGCCATGTATCTTTCATTGTTTCATATGGCATGTTCAAGTAAGTTGCGAGATTCCAGCAGAAAAGCACTGTAGAATGTATTGAAGAAACCTAATGTAAAAATATGCGAATTGCAGTGTATTCTTACTTCCAGAGCTAAAGGCAAGTAGAACAGAGCTGAAAACACCTAAATCATGTTACATGTGAAATTTCAATTAGGAAGTGTGTTTGGCTTAAAGCAGAAACACTTGTATCATCCGGCCATGGATCTTTCATTGTTTCATATGGCATGTTCAAGTAAGTTGCTAGATTCCAGCAGAAAAGCTTTATGGAACGTATTGAAGAAACCGAATGTAAAAATAGGGGAATTGCAGTGTATTCTTACTTCCAGAGCTAAAGGCAAGTACAACAGAGCTGAAAACACCTAAACCATTTTACATGTGACATTTTAGTTAGGAAGTGTTTTTGGCTTAAGCAGAAACACTTGACCATCCGGCAATTTATATTTCATTGTTTCATATGGCATGTTCAAGTAAGTTGCTAGATTCCAGCAGAAAAGCACTATGGAAAGTATTGAAGAAACATAATGAGAAATACGCGAATTGCAGTGTATTCATACCTCCAGAGCTAAAGGCAAGTACAACAGAGCTGAAAACACCTAAATCATGTTACATGTGACATTTCAGTTAGGAAGTGTGTTTGGCTTAAAGCAGAAACACTTGTACCATGTGGCCATGTATCTTTCATTGTTTCATATGGCATGTTCAAGTAAGTTGCTAGATTACAGCAGAAAAGCACTGTAGAATGTATTGAAGAAACCTAATGTAAAAATAGGCGAATTTCAGAGTATTCTTACATCCAGAGCTAAAGGCAAGTACAACAGAGCTGAAAACACCTAAATCATGTGACATGTGACATTTCACTTAGGAAGTGTGTTTGGCTTAAAGCAGAAACACTTGTACCATCCGGCCACGTATTTTTCATTGATTCATATGACATGTACAAGTAAGATGCTATATTCCAGCAGAAAAGCATTATGGAACGTATTGAAGAAACCTAAGGTAAAAATACGAGATTTGAAGTGTATTCTTACTTCCAGAGCTAAAGGCAAGTACAACAGAGTTGAAAACACCTAAATCATGTTACATGTGACATGTCAGTTAGGAAGTGTTTTTGGCTTAATGCAGAAACAGTTTTACAATCCTGCCATGTATCTTTCATTGCTTCACATGGAATGTTCAAGTAAGTTGCTAGATTCCAGCAGAAAAGCACTATAGAACATATTGAAAAAACCGAATGTAAAAATAGGCGAATCTCAGTGTATTCTTACTTCCAGAGCTAAAGGGAAGTACAACAGAAATGAAAACACCTAAATCATGTTACATGTGATATTTCAGTTAGGAAGTGTGTTTGGCTTAAAGCAGAAACACTTGTATCATCCGGCCATGTATCTTTCATTGTTTCATATGGCATGTTCAAGTAAGTTGCTATATTCCAGCAGAAAAGCACTATAGAACATATTGCAGAAAACTAAGGTAAAAATACGAGGTTTGAAGTGTATTCTTACCTCCAGAGCTAAAGGCAAGTACAACACAGCTGAAAACACATAAATTATGTTACATGTGACATTTCAGTTAGGAAGTGTGTTTTGCCTAAAGCAGAAACACTTGTACCATCCTGCCATGTATCTTTCATTGCTTCACATGGAATGTGCAAGTAAGTTGCTAGATTCCAGCAGAAAAGCACTATAGAACGTATTGAACAAAGCTAATGTAAAAATACGCGAATTGCAGTGTATTCTTACTTCCAGAGATAAAGACAAGTACAAGAGAACTGAAAACACCTAAATCATGTTACATGTGACATTTCAGTTAGAAAGTGTGTTTTGTTTAAAGCAGAAACACTTGTACCATCCGGACATATATCTTTCATTGTTTTAAAATGAATGTTCAAGTAAGCTGCTAGATTCCAGCAGAAAAGCACTATAGAACGTATTGTACAAAGCTAATGTAAAAATACGCAAATTGTAGTGTATTCTTACTTCCAGAGATAAAGGCAAGTACAACAGAGATGAAAACACGTAAATCATGTTACATGTGACATTTCAGTTAGGAAGTGTTTTTGGTTTAAAGCAGAAACACTTGTACCATCCGGACATGTATCTTTCATTGTTTCAAACTGAGTGTTCAAGTAAGTTGGTAGATTCCAGCAGAAAAGCACTATAGAACGTATCGAACAAAGCTAATGTAAAAATTCTTGAATTGCAGTGTATTCATACTTCCAGAGATAAAGGCAAGTAAAACAGAGCTGAAAACACCTAA
>NW_021607679.1:0-2271 GCF_004785775.1 Grammomys surdaster | reverse complement strand
ATACGGGAGAGAAGCCTTATGAATGTAATCATTGTGATAAAGCCTTTTCACATCAGAGTATTCTCAAAAGACATAAAAAAACACATACTGGAGAGAAACCTTATGAATGTGATCAATGTAGTAAAGCATTTTCACAACAGAGTAATCTCCAATGTCATAAAAGAACACATACTGGAGAGAAACCTTATGAATGTAATCATTGTGATAAAGCCTTTTCACATCAGAGTATTCTCAAAAGACATAAAAGAACACATACTGGAGAGAAACCTTACCAATGTAATCATTGTAGTAAAGCCTTTGCAACATCCAGTACTCTCAAATGTCATAAAAGAACACATACTGGAGAGAAACCTTATGAATGTAATCAATGTGGTAAAGCATTTTCACAACAGAGTAATCTCCAGTGTCATAAAAGAACACATACTGGAGAGAAACCTTATGAATGTAATCAATGTGGTAAAGCCTTTGCAAGATCCAGTACTCTCAAATGTCATAAGAGAACACATACTGGAGAGAAGCCTCATGCATATTCTTAATGTGGTAAAGCATTTTCACAACAGCATACTCTACAATATCATAAAAGGAAACATAGTGCAAATAACCCTTAAGAATGTAATTAACGTGATAAAGCCTACTTACAAGGGAGATGTCTCCAAAACTGTAGAAGACCACATACTGGAGAGAAATCTTATTAATATAATCCATGTGACAAAAGGCTTTTTACAAAGTTATTTTGTGCAAAATTATAAAAGAGCCCATGTTGGAGAAGAACTATGAATGTAATTGTACTGGCTGGTTTTGTGTGGAACTTGACATGGGCTTGAGTTATCACAGAGAAAGGAGCTCCATTTGAGGAAATGCCTCCATGAGATTCAGCTGTATGGCATTTTATGAATTAGTGATAATTTGAGAGGGCCCACTGTGGGTCCAATCATTCTTGGGATGGTAGTCTTGGGTTCTATGGGACTTTGTTATTTTCCAAAAACTACAACTTCAGCATTCCAGGAAGTTACCTGTTCCCTGGGCAGGTGAGTCATATAGGTTAATTTTGGGCATTAGACAACCTTGATCTGTTGTCCTCATATTCTCTTTGCCTCTATCCTTTGTTCCTCTAGTAAGTAGTGTGATGTCAAGCCAGGGGAATCAAACCAGTAAATAACATCCTTCCATGGTCTCTGGATCAGCTTCTGCTTTTTGACTTGCTTAGTTCCAGTCCTGACTTTCTTTGGTGAGGAACAGCAACTTGGAAGTGTAAGCTCAATAAACCCTTTCCTCCCCAACTTCCTTATAGTTCATGATATTTGTACAAGAATAGAAACCCCCATACTGGAAGGAAACCTCACAAATGCAATCAATGAGTTAAAGACTTTTCACAACCTTGTAGTCTCTATTATTATAAAACAGCACATAATAGAGAGAAATCTTATGAATGTAATCAGTGTTCTAAAGCATTTGCAAGTCATAGTCATCTGCAGTCTTATAAAAGAGCCATACAATAGATAAATCATAGGAATGCCATCGATGTGGTTCAGCCTTTGCATATCATTGTTCTTTACAGACACAAAAAAATCACTCTGGAGAGAACCCCTGTTAATGTAATCACTGTGGTAAAACCTTGTGAATTCACTGTCAACTGCAAATACATAATAGAACACATTCAAGAGAGCACCCTTCTCAAAGTAATTAGTGTATTAAGCTCTTGTGAGTTACAGTTATCCTCCAATACATAAAACAACACATAATGTAGAGAAACTGCATGAATGTCATGAATGAGTTAAAGCCTTTCCAGGACAGTCATCTCTGAATACACAAAAGAAAATGTGCAGGAGAGAAACCTCATGAATTTAGTCAATGTTAGAAAGCATTTGCATATCACAGTTGTCTCCAAACACATGAAGGCGCACATGGTGGAGAGAGGCCCTATGAGTGTAATGCATGTGGTGTCACTGTGTTCTCCAAGTACTTCAAGGAATACACACTTTAGAGAAATCTTATGAATGAAATGAGCATGGAAAAGCCTGCTTATATCACTATAGTTTCCAAAGACATAAAAGAACACATATTGGAGAGAAACTTTTTGAATGTACTCAAGTTGGAAAATCCTTTACATGCCACATTAGTCTCTGAATACCAAAATGAACACATACTAGAGAGAAACCTGAAAATAATCAAATTGTTAAAGCCTCTGCATGTCGTAATCATATTTAAATGCATGAAGGAATTCATAGTAGAAATGAACTGCTGTGATTTGAATATGCTTGGACCAAAAAA
>NW_021607678.1:0-2689 GCF_004785775.1 Grammomys surdaster | reverse complement strand
GTGAAAGACCTGTATGACAAGAACTTCAAGTCTCTGAAGAAAGAAATCGAAGAAGATCTCAGAAGATGGAAAGATCTCCCATGCTCATGGATCTGCAGGGTTAATATAATAAAAATGGCCATCTTGACAAAAGCAATCTACAGATTCAATGCAATACCCATTATAGTCCCAACTCAATTCTTCACAGGGTTAGAAAAGGAAATTCTCAAATTCATATGGAATAACAAAAAACCCAGGATAGTGAAAACTATTCTCAGCAATAAAAGAACTTCTGGAGGAATCACCATCCCTGACCTCAAGCTGTACTACAGAACAAGAGTGATAAAAACTACACGGTATTGGTACAGAGACAGGCAGGAAGATCAATGGAATAGAATTGAAGACCCAGAAATGAACCCACACTCCTATGGTCACTTGATCTTTGACAAAGGAGCTAAAACTGTCCAGTGGTAAAAGGACAGCATTTTCAACAAATGGTGCTGGTTCAACTGGAGGACAACATGTAGAAGAATGAAAATTGATCCATTCTTATCCCCTTGTACAAAGCTCAAGTCTAAGTGGATAAAGGACCTTCACATAAAACCAGATACACTGAAACTAACAGGAGAGAAGATGGGGAAGACCCTCGAATACTTGGGCACAGGGGAAAAGTTCCTGAACAGAACACCAATGGCATATGCTCTAAGATCAAGAATTGACAAATGGGACTTCATAAAATTGCAAAGTTTCTGTAAGGTGAAGGACACTGTCAAAAGGACAAAGCGACAACCAACAAATTGGGAAAAGATCTTTACCAATCCTACATCTGATAGAGGCCTAATATCCAATATATACAAAGAACTCAAGAAATTAGACTCCAGACAACCAAATAACCGTATTAAAAATGGGATATAGAGCTTAACAAAGAATTTTCAATGGAGGAAACTCGAATGGCTGAGAAGCACCTAAAGAAATGTTCAGTATCCTTAGTCATCAGGGAAATGCAAATCAAAACAACCCTGAGATTCCATCTCACACCAGTCAGAATGGCTAAGATTAAAAACTCAGGTGATTGATAGTAGATGCTGGCGAGGGTGTGGAAAAAGAGGAACACTCCTCCTTTGTTGGTGGGATTGCAAGGTGGTGCAACCACTTTGGAAATCAGTCTGGCGGTTCCTCAGAAAATTGGACATAGCATTACCTGAAGATCCAGCTGTACTACTCCTAGGCATATACCCAGAAGATCCTTGAACATATAACAAGGACATCTGCTCAACTATGCTCATAGCTGCCTTATTTTTAATAGCCAGGAACTGGAAAGAACCCAGATGTCCTTCAACTGAAGAATGGATTCAAAAAATGTGGTATATTTACACAATGGAGTATTACTCAGCTATTAAAAACAATGAATTCGAGAGGTTCCTAGGTAAATGGATGGAACTAGAAATTATTATCCTGAGTGAGGTAAGCCAATCACAAAAGAACATACATGGTTTTCACTCACTGATTATTGTATATTAGCCCAGAACCTTGAAATGCCCAAGATTCAACTCATAGGCCACATGAAGCTCATAAAGAAGGAAGACCAAGTGTTGGTGATCCGGTCATTCTTAGAAGGAGCAACAAAATACTCAAGGGAACAAATATGGAGACAAAGTGAGGGACAGAAACTGAAGGAGAGGCCGTCTGAAGACCATTCCACCTGAGTATCCATTCCATGTGCAGTCACCAAAGGTAGATGCTGATGTGGAAGTCAGGAAGTGCATGCTGATAAGAGCCTGATATAGATGTCTCCTCAGAGGTCTGCAATAGTCTGACATTTTCATAGGCAGATGCTCACAACTAGCCATTGAACTGATCATGGAGTTCCCAATGGAGGAGTCAGAGTGAAGACCATTAGAGCTGAAAGGGTTTGTGGCCCCATGAGGAGAGCAACAATACCAACCAACCACAGCTCCCAGGGTCTAAACCACCAGCTTGGGAGCACTTAGGGAGGGATCCATGGCTTCACCTGTATACATAAGATCAGAGGGCCCTGCTGAGCATAGGTGGAAGAAGAAATCCTTGCCCTCATGAAGGCTGGACGCCCCAGGGGGTAGGAATTTGAGGGTGGGGAGGTGGGAGTTGGGGGGTAGGTAGGGGTACATCCGCAGAGAAGAAGGAGGAGAGGTGAGGGGATAGGGGGTTCCTGGGTGGGTGAGGGATGGGGTAAGTGGACAACATATGAAATGTAAATATAACATCCAATTTAAAAAAAGAACAGAAAAAAATAAAAGACAGAAAGAGAAGATGTCAGGAGAATTTTCATAAGTTATTGATGAAAATGATTCTGTAAATCATTAAGCCATAGAATTTGAGATGAAATATTGGTTACACTGAGGACAGTCAACATTCTGAGTCCTATTCTTGTTTCAGATGTTTCTATATCAATTCTTTTATTCCTGTGCCACAGATAATTCCATAACTGATAACTTACAATTCAGATGAGTGACTTGAATATAATACTTTGCTGGTCACATTACACTGAGGTATATTTCAGATACTAATTTTCCAAAATTCATTTTAAGTACCAAACAGACAGAATATTTCATAATTCTTTAATTAGATATGATCTCTAAGTAACACTGACCTTACATTTAATGAAAATTTGGACAATTCTTTTGTTGAGAATAGAACCAAATATAATGTTGCTATATCATCTCTCCTGTGC
>NW_021607677.1:0-1966 GCF_004785775.1 Grammomys surdaster | reverse complement strand
AAGTGGAATGTGGTAGTTTAAATAAAGGAATGATATTTTCACTCCTTTTCTTTTTTTAAAAATTTTTTTATTTGATATTTTATTAAGATTTCTGATATAATCCCCTATCTCTATTCCCCCTCCCCCCACAGGAACTCCCTATCCCACCCCACTCCTCCTGCTTCTATGAGGTTATGCCCCAGCCACCCTCCCCCTTCCACCTCCACACTAACCATTTCCCCCACACTGGGGCATCCAGCCTTCACTGGGCCAAGGACTTCCTCACCCACCTGTGACTGACAATGTCATCCTCCCCTACACATACAGCTGGGGCCATGGGTCCCTCCCTGTTTGCTCCCAGGTTTGTGGTTTAGACCCTAGGAGATCTGGCTGTTTGGTATTGTTGCTCTCCCCACGGAGCCATAAACCCTTTCAGCTTCTTTTCCTCCTATTGACTTGCCCTGTCCAGACTCAGGATGAGGTCTATTGCCTTTTGTGTCTTTGGTCTTATTTGGCTGTCTCCTCTTGGAGGTATGTTCTTTTCTGAAGAGGAAATGGAGCAGGGAGAGTGGATCTGGGGAAGATGGAAAGTAGGCTAGACTTATGAGGATTACCTGGAGCAAAAACAGTAGTCAGAATACATTGTGTGAGAGAAGAATTTAGTCCAATTTAAAAACATTAATTCAATTTTCCTAATTGTAAATGCAAAGGAGGGAAGCAATAATGAACATAGAGACACAAAATTGGGAAGACCAGGAAGGAATGACTTTGACAGATCCAGTTCTCATTCTGTCTGTTTAGAAAGTGAGCATCACACAGCAATTTATAATAAGCTCATTTCTGGGCCCTGTTTACATCTGTTAAATCAAGTTTGCTCTCAGCAATGTGAAATCTGTATCATGCAGGAAACAATCCCAGGTTATTTTCTTGTATGAGTTCTCATGATTTTGGATTGTGGAATTTCAGAGTTTCCTGCTTCTTTAATTCCAAAAGAATAGGTTTGCTTCTCTTTAAGGAAAACTAATGTTTAAACAAGTATAAAAATAAATTAAATGACAAATGTAATATCATAGAGTATGTCTACATTAATTTTATATTATGTTAAACATATACAAACTGATATATAAAAATGCTAAATGTTTAAACACATTCTTCAAAACAAGAATCAAAGTGTCACCATCTCAGTTTGGCTTTTGATAAAAACAAAACAAAACAAAACAAAAACAAACAAACAAACCAGCATAAAAAAGACCATAAATGACTATTACAAAGACTATTACATTCTGATTCAACTATAATTTATTATCATTCTTTAAATTCAAACAAAAAAAAGTCAGTCTGTTTCTTAACGTCATTTTCCCTTTTTCATGCAATATGTTTCATTGGCAGAAACCTCTCAGACCATCAAAATAAAGCAAGTCTTTGTTTTTAGTGTATCCTATCTATAAGAGCACATTTGCTTTTCATCTCTGAAACTATTCTTGCTACACAAAAATCATAAATTAACTAAAAAATGTTATAACAACCCTTTAAAGTTGATTTTGTCAGCTAGATTTTGTGTTCTTTCTGCCCTTCACTTTCTATTGCTACCGGCAGTGTAGACAAAGTGGCTGTAACTCTAATGTTCACCTGACAAATGAGAGTGCATTAAATATTAAAATCAGATGGGAGAAAGAATTGGGCAGATTGACAGTGCCTAAGCTGTAATTACATGCTGTTTTGTAAGGGATACAGCACTGATTGTGAGAGTATAATCCTTTATAAGTGTATAATCCTCTAACAATTGCTTTCTTTTTGTTCATATAGCTCAGGGTCCTCCTGAGGCATGCAGCTTGTCATCTACTAATGAGAAGTTAGGTTATTTAATAATTTAGGCCACCGTGAATCTAAATGGAACAAGCATGAGAATTCTGATACTTCTTTCAGTTACTTTCAAGTGACTGGAAAATATGCTGAAGACATTTTCGGGATTCATAGCAAGTCTGTC
>NW_021607676.1:0-4623 GCF_004785775.1 Grammomys surdaster | reverse complement strand
TCAATATCACTGGTGTACTATTAGTTCTGGTTGCTGATACATTCCAAATGTCGTGTTGTGACTCACCTAGAGTTGCAAAGGCTGATAAACTGGTAGCAGCCCCCGCTAAATTTGTCAACACCCATTGATAAAATGGCCATTCGTTTACATTCCCTGTTTTATTTCCTGTCATAGCCATCCTTTTTAGAGGCGGCGATAAAGTGAACCCTCGAGATCCTTCTACCTTAGGCATTCTTTTAGATTGGCAGTGCGTAAACACTGGTGGAAATGACTGATCTAGAGGGCACCATTGCCACACTCTGACATTATTGGCATTATTGGTTTGCCAATATGATCGTTCAAATATGGTGACCTTACATTTTAGCAATAATGTAGTGATATTCACAGGGGACTGTTTTTTGTTTGATGTATTTCCACTGGCCTCAGATTGTCTTGCCACTATGTTATTGAGTACCTCGAGCAAGACACCAGTGCCTATTTGGGAATCTCCAAGGGGATCAATCCAGTGTCCCAGTGTAGCATTGCGAAGTACGACGCATGGGGTCTCTGCCCTGTTTGTTATGGTGAAACACAAGGTATCATTTAATCTAAATTTTGATGCATTATACTTGACAGTCTCTTTGTTTAAAGGTATGGCACATGGTGCCTCCAGCTGACAGCTCGATGATGTAAACATTGGCAGTACTGTAGAGTGGGAATGTACTGGGATGGGAACTGGCCATGATCTTACCACAGCCCACAATGGTATACTTATCGCTCTCTCAAGCAGGCAGATCATCAACAGGATCTTTATCATTTTCTTCAGGGGTTGGTGAGTCCTCTTTCACAGTTCTGGTCAGTCTGCTTGGTATCCAGATTGGATTTTCTTGATCCTGTGGAAAATCACAAACAGCTCCCCTGGATCTCACTAAAACTGGATCCGGGCCCTTCCATTGGTTAGTTAAGACATCTTTCCATTTAACATATTCTTTTTGAGGACTTGGAGCCACATGTCTGTCAGCAGCAGATTGTCCATCAGAATCCAGATTTAAAAAATTTAAGGTAAATAGGGCTAGGGAGATAGATGTCTTAGGTCCCATGTTGGGGCCTATTCCTCCCTTTTGTTTTTGTAAATAAGTTTTCAACGTGCCATTGGCACGTTCCACAATCCCTTGTGCCTGAGGATTATATGGCAAGCCAGTTATATGACGGACACCAAGCCTTAAGCAAAACTGTTGAAAGGTTTTAGATGTATAGGCTGGTCCATTATCAGTCTTCAGCTGAAGGGGCTTGCCCCAAGCAGCCCAGGCTTCAAGGCAGTGAGTAATAACATGTGACACTTTTTCTCCCGCAAGGGGGGTGGCGTGGATGATGCCAGAGCATGTATCCACAGATACATGAATAAATTTTTTTTTCCAAAGGCATTGCAATGTGTAGCATCCATTTGCCAGATATGAAGGGGTTGTAGACCTCTAGGATTAACTCCTATAGATGGAGAGGGTCTGAATTCTGCACAGGAGGTACATTTCAGAACAATATCTCGAGCTTCTGCATGAGTTAAATGAAACTTTAATCTCAGGGTATTGGCTGGTACATGATAAAGTTTATGAAAATCAATTGCACCCTCTAATGGCGAACTTACCCAAAATAGGTTTTTAGCGGCTTTATCAGCAATAGCATTAGCCTGAAACATAGGTCCAGGAAGCAATGAATGTGCTCTCATGTGTTGAATAAAAAATGGGTGACATCTACTACGAATATGGTTTTGAATGTCTTTGAATATCTCAGTAACCATGCTTTTAGGGTGAATAAAATCAGCCACTTCTAATTGTTTAACAGCTCCTACAACATAATGCGAATCTGAAATTATGTTTATAGGCTCTGAAAATCTTTGCAACACTATCGCTACAATAGCACATTCTAATAATTGGGGAGATGTATAATCAAACTGAATTCGAGTAGGGACATTATTAACCACATAACAACCAATGCCTGTCTTAGAACCATCGGTATAAATATCCAATGCTTGATGAATAGGATGTGTCTTAGTAACTTTGGGAAATATAAATGAGTTAGAAAGAGTAAATTGTAACAAGGGATGTTTAGGATAATGATTATCAATATTTCCAGGGAATGAGCATTTTAAAATTCCCCAAGCATCTTGAGATGCACATAAAACTTGAATTTGATACATAGTATAAGGACATACAATTGTATTAGGATATTTTCCAAAATGCATCACGGACAGTTGAAGTCCCTTTAAATCCAATTCTGCAACTAAGGCAGGATAATAGCCTAAGGTCTTCCTGGGGGAGCTATGTGGGTGAATCCATAGCAAGGAGAACGGCTCATTGTTTCCTTGAATAATTCTTGTCAAGTTTCTTGAAACCTGTCCTTTGTTAGGGAGACTTTTCCATGCTTTTACAGCTGCCTTATTAATTTGCTCATATACTTCTACAGGGTAGGCCGTTTTATTGATAGTCCATTGTCCCTGCCCTGTAAGCATGTCAAAGTTCCATTGTGGATGCCCCTGAGCTAAATTTTGTCTTGCCTGTGAAGCACAGAATTCTTGAAAAATGGATTTCCAATCTAGATATTGTCCCATAGTCAGGCAAGCCTTAACAGTATTATACCAGTCATCTGGTGTCGTGGCACTGACCATAAGTCTTTCTATTAATGCCTGAGTAAAAGAGGCATTGATTCCATAAGTCTGTACTGATTCGGCTAGCGCTTTTAATTGTTTTAAATCTAGCTGTGAATGTTGTCTGGTTTGGTTAGCATCTTCCCATATGGGAAAGGCTACTCTTATCTTTTTTCATTCCTTAGCTGTAATAAGAGAATTGGACGGCAGTCTTTCCTGTCTCTCTTTTGTTTTTTTCTTTTTAACTCTAACTACTTCCTCCAATGGTGGGGCAGATGGGGCATACCCCGGTGCATAAGGCGAATCCAGCCCGTATCTTTCAGACTCATAACGGGCTGCTTCTTTATCTAACTCTGCCTGTTCCTCAAGATCTAACACACTATCAGAGGATGAGGTGTCGGTATCCTCTGTATCTTCTTCATCCCCCGAGGACGTCTCCTCAGAGGCGGAGTCATTAATTCTTAAATTCTGAAACTCAGTTAACACAGGATATAGTTTCCTCTTAGGCTCTTCCTGTTTTTTATGTTCCTTTTTTGTAGCTACTTCTTTTTTAATTTCCTCTTTTTTCTTTTCCTTTTTCTTTATTTTATTTTTAGCGCTCTTATCCTTTTCTGCTTCTGATAGGCTATCCTGGTGTTCTGCTAAAGCTCTTTGTCCCTCTCTTACCTTGTCTTGGCATTTTGCATCCTCTATACAGGCTCTAACCATTTTGTACAGCGGCCATGTGCCTGGTCTTAACTTTCCCTTCTCCTTTTCATTAATCAAGTTGCCACCAAGCTTGTCCCAGGAGCCCTTTGACAAGGACCCCGTGGAAACAAACCAGGGAGCTACCCGATCCACATCTCGCAGAAAATTACGCAACACTTTCTCGGGAACCTTTGAACCGCGCTCGCGCAGCAACGCCTGCATCGCTGAGAGAAGCGGCTTCATTTGGTGGTTACCCATACTGCTTAGAGGGAACGAACTTGCACAGTTATCTACCTGTGACTTACAGCTCCTGAATACATGGAGGACAAGTACACTCCTTTCCTTGTGTATGGCAGTTAAAACAGAAGCAGAGCACAAGAACTACCATGGCCCAAACGGGGATAGCAATAGCAAAATAGACAGGATCCACCATACCTTGCAGAAAAGCATCTAGACTTCTCTCGCCGTCAGTTCTGAACCCTCTGTTGAGCCAACAGGATCCCTCGAAACTGGATAAAACACCGAGACGTTCGGCTTCGTTCCCGGGTTTCCGGCACCAGTTGTGGCACGCAGCCTCGCCAATAAGGAGAATGCCACACTCAGGATTCTTCTGACAGCAATTTATTGTACAGCTCTTTTAGATGGCAGTGAGGCGAGGGACCCCAAGCCCCAAAAACCTGTGGCTTATATAGAGCCTTAGGAGACGTGCCACACACTCATTGGCTCTTATGATATTGCCAAATTAGCATACTGGTTTTCGCGCCTTGCGCAGGCATACATTCAAGCAAGGCTCTCAAGAAGAACCAGGAAGCAGGAAACCGGCGCCATGTTGCAATGGCGAACACGGCTTCTAACATCTCCTCCTTTTTTATTAAATTGCTGCAACAATTTTCCAACTGTTATTTCGCCGATCAAGCCCACCGTTCTACCAGTAAGGCGTTCAAGGCAGTTAAACAGTATTGAGACCCTCCACACTTATGTCCCGTGCAATGGGAACCCGAGCCCTGGGAAGTGTGGAGGACTACCACTCAGGATTCCTGGTGCAATGGGAACCCGAGCCCTGGGAAGTGTGGAGGACTACCACTCAGGATTCCTGGTGCAATGGGAAAACGAGCCCTCAGGATATCCCATTGAATGATAGTGTCTCATTGTTTAAGCATATTCAACCAAGCTTGAGGGGATGTTCCCTGCTCTAAGGCAAGCAGTGCTTGAGTGATAAGTACTTTATCTCTACGATGTTGTTTTTTAAATTTGCAGAGCAACCAGAGTGTGATCAGCACTCCCCCAAAGATCATACAGCCAAACATTCCCACCCC
>NW_021607675.1:0-4022 GCF_004785775.1 Grammomys surdaster | reverse complement strand
CTTCCAAGTTCATGGTGTCCCTTCAACAAGCTGATTTAACTTTTAAAGTGTCCTCTTCACTCTATCTGGCTATTTTCCATTGAGTTTCACATAGATTGCTGTTGACTTCATTGACTTCATCCTTGTTGACTCCTTTTTGGCTCCTTCCCTGCTAGGTTTATTTTATATCACTCACCAGTCAGTGCATGAGATTATGGTACATATTACAGTTGCTTGTTTATTGTTGTCCTTTCCATAGAACATGTAGAGTGTTAAGTTTTGGGATGTTTTATTGTTGTTGTATGCGTCCAAGCATGTAAAATCCTTTTGTGAAAAAATAATATAAAAAGGACACTTAAACATCCATGGAAATAAATCCTAGGTAGAAAATACTGATCACAGCCTCAGAAAATACTTCTGGGAAAATGAACCAAGTATTAAAGACTCAAAACAGACCAGATTGAAGTAAGAAAATATATAAAATAACAATAATTCATATGACACTATCAAAGCACATTATGACTCTATTTGACAACGACAGGAATGGAAATAATAGTTTCAAGAATTCCCAATATTCAATTCCCTTCCTCCCCTGCCTGGTCCTGTGGGCTGGGGCAGACACAGAGTTGGTCTGCTCCTGTCTTGTGGAGATACTGACTCCTGAGTCATCCTAGAGGAGCCACTGCACTCAGAGCAGCCAGTAAGAACTCCATCTCACTCCCTAAGCCCCAGAGATACATCTGGGAGCCAGGGCCATTCAGGACACAGCAGCTACCCAGACCCTGCCCCTCCGGAATTCCACTTCCCTTCCTCCCCTTCCTGGTCCTGTGGGCTGGGGCAGACACAGAGTTGGTCTGCTCCTGTCCTGTGGAGATACAGACTCCTGAGTCATCCTAGAGGAGCCACTGCACTCAGAGCAGCCGGTAAGAACTCCATCTCACTCCCTAAGCCCCAGAGATACATCTGGGAGCCAGGGCCATTCAGGACACAGCAGCTACCCAGACCCTGCCCCTCCGGAATTCCACTTCCCTTCCTCCCCTTCCTGGTCCTGTGGGCTGGGGCAGACACAGAGTTGGTCTGCTCCTGTCCTGTGGAGATACTGACTCCTGAGGCATCTTAGAGGAGCCACTGCACTCAGAGCAGCTGAGCAGCCACTGTACTCAGAGAAGCTGACACTGAGTTGATCTACTCCTGTCCTGTGGAGATACTGACTCCTAGGTCATCCTAGAGGAGCCACTGCAGTCAGAGCAGCCGAGGAGCCACTGCACTCAGAGCAGCAGACACCAAGATTAGGATCATAAGAATACAGAGACATCTGGACTCTGAGGAGCTCTGCAACAAGCAAGATAACTGGAAATACAGACTCCAGTCTTACACAGTGAGGGCAGGCAACACTAGAGTTAACCAGATGGCGAAAGGTAAGCGCAAGAACATAAGCAACAGAAACCAACATTTCTTGGCATCATCAGTACCCAGTTCTCCCAATATAGCAAGCCCTGAACACCCCATCACACCTGAAAAGAAGGATTCAGAATTAAAATCACTTCTCATGATGATGATAGAGGATTATAAGAAGGAATTAAGTAACTCCCTTAAAGAAATAGAGGAGAGTACAAGTAAACAGATAGAAGCCCTTAAAGAGGAATTACAGAAATCCCTTAAGGAAATGCAAGAAAACACAAAGAAGGAGTTAAACAAAAACATTCAGGATCTGAAAATGGAAATAGAAACAATAAAGAAAGCTCAAAGGGAGACAACCATGGAAATAGAAAACTTAAGAAAGAGATCAGGAGTCATAGACACAAGCATCACCAACCGAATACAAGAGATAGAAGAGAGAATCTCAAATGCAGAAGATACGGTAGAAAATATTGACACAGTTGTCAAAGAAAATGCAAAATGCAAAAAACATCCAGGAAATCCAGGACACAATGAGAAGACCAAACCTAAGGATAATAGGTATAGATGAGAATGAAGAGTCCCAACTTAAAGGGACAGTAAATATCTTCAACAAAATTATTGAGGAGAACTTCCCTAACCTAAAGAACAAGATGCCCATAAACATACAAGAAGCCTACAGAACACCAAATAGAATAGACCAGAAAAGAAATACCTCCCGTCACATAATAATCAAAGCATCAGATGCACAAAACAAAGAAAAAATACTAAAAGCAGTAAGGGAAAAAGGTCAAGTAACATACAAAGGCAGACCTGTAAGAATTACACCAGACTTCTCACCAGAGACTATAAAAGCCAGAAGAGCCTGGACAGACATCATACAGACCCTAAGAGAACACAATTGCCAGCCAAGATTACTATACCCAGCAAAACTCTCAATCACTATAGATGGTGAAACCAAGATATTCCACGACAAAACCAAATTTGCACAATATCTTCCCACAAACCCAGCACTTCAAAGGATAATTGATGGAAAACGCCAACACAAGGAGGGAAACTACAACCTAGAAAAAGCAAGGAAGTAATCTTCCAACAACCCCAAAAGAAGATAACTATACAAACATAACTTTACCTCTAATAGCAAAAATAACAGGAAGCCACAATCATTTTTCCTTAATATCTCTTAACATCAATGGTCTCAATTCCCCAATAAAAAGACGCAGACTATCAGACTGGATACACAAACAAGACCCAGAATTTTGCTGCATACAAGAAACGCACCTCAGTGACAAAGACAGACACTACCTCAGAATAAAAGGGTGGAAAACAATTTTCCAAGCCAATGGTCCCAAGAAACAAGCTGGAGTAGCCATTCTAATATCAAATAAAATCGACTTTCATCCAAAATTAATCAAAAAAGATAAGGAAGGACACTTCATACTCATCAAAGGAAAAATCTATCAAGGTGAACTCTCAATTCTGAAAATCTATGCTCCAAATGCAAGGGCACCTACATACATAAAAGAAACTTTACTAAAGCTCAAAACACACATTACACCTCATACAATAATAGTGGGGGATTTCAACACCCCACTCTCAGCAATGGACAGATCATGGAAACAGAAACTAAACCGAGACACTTTGACATTAACAGAAGTTATGAACCAAAAGGACTTAACAGACATCTATAGAACATTTCATCCTAAAACAAGAGAATATACCTTTTTCTCAGCACCTATTGGTACCTTCTCCAAAATAGACCATATAATTGGTCACAAAGCAGGCCTCTATAGATACAAAAAGATTGAAATAATCCCTTGCATCTTATCAGATCACCACAGAATAAGACTGGTCTTTAATAATGACAAAACCAATGAAAAACCCACGTGCACATGGAAACTGAACAACTCTCTACTCAATGATGACTTGGTCAAGGAAGAAATAAAGAAAGAAATTAAAGACTTTTTAGAATTCAATGAAAATGAGGACACATCATACCAAAACTTGTGGGACTCCATCAAGGCATTGATAAGAGGAAAACTCATAGCTCTAAGTGCCTACAAAAAGAAACTAGAAAGAGCACACACTAACAAGTTGACTGCACAACTAAAAGCTCTAGAACAAAAAGAAGCAAATACACCCAGGAGGAGTAGAAGGCAGGAAATTATCAAACTCAGGGCTGAAATCAACCAAATAGAAACAGAAAGAACAATACAAAATATCAATAAAACCAGGAGTTGGTTCTTTGAGAAAATCAATAAGATAGATAAACCGTTAGCCAGATTAACCAGAGGGCACAGAGACAGTATCCAAATTAATAAAATCAGAACTGAAAAGGGAGACATAACAACAGAAACTGAAGAAATTAAAAAAATCATCAGATCCCACTACAAAGGCCTATACTCAACAAAACTGGAAAACCTGGAAGAAATGGACAGTTTCCTAGACAGATACCAGGTCCCAAAGTTAAACCAGGAGCAGATAAACCATCTAAATAGTCCCATAAACCCTAGGGAAATAGCAGCAGTCATTAAAAGTCTCCCCACTAAAAAAAGCCCAGGACCAGATGGTTTTAGTGCTGAATTCTATCAGACCTTCAAGGAAGACCTAATACCAATTCTCTTCAAACTATTCCACAAAATAGA
>NW_021607674.1:0-1817 GCF_004785775.1 Grammomys surdaster | reverse complement strand
TGCATACAGAGATTACAACAATTTAAACACACACACACACACACACACACACAGAGAGAGAGAGAGAGAGAGAGAGAGAGAGAGAGAGAGAGAGAGAGAGAGAAAGAAAAGGAAGAAAGGTCCTATTGTGGTCCCAACAACAAACTCGAAAATCTGACAAATGCGGGCTCCAATGAGCTCTTTTATAAATACTTTAGATTAGGTACCATTATACAGAAAGTCAAGTTCATTTGAAATCGTCAAAAAAAAAATTTCCTGTTATTCCTCAAATGGTGCTTGTTATGATTTAGCATTTCTGTTAAATGCGTGCATTGAATTGTTAACCTAGCATAGCGGGTGCACCTAACTATTTATCACCAAGGGCTTTAACAACTTCTTCAACTTCTACTCTTTCTTGACCGTTCTGCACAATTCTCCTTTAGTGATTTTTTAAAAGAATTATTTATTTATTTATTATATATGTAAGTACACTGTCGCTGTCTTCAGACACACCAGAAGAGGGCATCAGATCCCAGTACAGATGGTTGTGAGCCACCGTGTGGTTGCTGGGAATTGAACTCAGGACCTCTGGAAGAGCAATCAGTGCTCTTAACTGCTGAGCAATGTCTCCAGGCCTGTAGTGATTTTTTTTTCCAATTGACTATCTTAGTTGAAGTTGATATTGATTTGAAGTTGCCCATTAGACTGCCACCAAATGATGCTGAAGAGAATGAAGTGAGACCCTCCCCCCAAGACCTAGTGACTTGAATGAAGTAAAGCCTGCATCAAAAGCAGGAAATCCACTGAAGGCAGAGAAAAAGGAGCTGGCACCTCAGCTTCTACTTCCTCAGGAACCCCTTTGGTTTCCAAAAAAGTCATCAAAAGGGTTTTCAGAGAAGTCGAATGAAAACTAGTCCCTTCCACCAAAAAATTCCCTGAAGACAACACTGGGTTCCAGAATGTGAAGCCAAACTCAAATGGATGGTCAATATGACTTCCACCTCCTCCTCCAGCCCCGGTTAATCCTTCTCTGCCGTATTTGTCGTAGATGTCCCGCTTTTTAGCATCCGATAACGCTTCCTTCATATGCCTCAGCTACTTGCTTGAATTTCTGCCTTCTGTTGCTTTATTTTCAGGATTTTTGTTCGGGTGCCATTTAAGTGCTTGTTTTCGATATGCCTTTTCAGTGTCCTCAGGTGACGCATGTCTCTGCACGTCCAGCACTTCATAGCGATCCACCGTGTTTTAACACTGCTGGACCAAATCCGAGGATGCGGCTGCCAGTGAGCGAGGGATGTCTGGTGGCCAGTCTTCTCATGGCTCTGGCACAGCTGCGCTGGTGGCGTGACAGCCTACTTTGTATTTCTTAAAGGTGCTGATATGTAGTCCATGCTGGTCCAGAGCTTGCGGTTCTTCTGTGTTTCTTCCAGGCACTATATTTAGAAGTACACGCTGGCATTTGAAGGTAGGAACTTCCAACACTCATTGGTTTGCCTTAGCATTTCTCACCAAAATGTGCACCCAGTTTCCTCCTTCCTTCCTTCCTTCCTTCCTTCCTTCCTTCCTTCCTTCTTTCCTTCCTTCTTCTCTTCCTCCCTTCCTCCCTTCCTTCCTCCCTTCCTTTCTTCTATTTTTTGAGGTATCACCATGTAGAATAGGCTGGCCTTGAACACAGGGAGCTACTGCAGACTACCCAGTTCTCTGCAGTGCTGAGGACTGAGTTGGTGGTCTGTTTTACTGACTCTACTATGGATAAAAGAGAGCTCACACACCACTCACGCCCCCACTTGCACCTATTGCAGTATGTATACAACAAACTCTCTTACAGGTAGAAACTT
>NW_021607673.1:0-1188 GCF_004785775.1 Grammomys surdaster | reverse complement strand
AAATGTTTACCATATCATGCCATGGATCATTTTATCTTGAGAATCTTTGTGACTATTGCCACTCCTCTCCAGTTAGATTTTCTCTTCCATTATGGCTGTAAAGCTCTCCTTGTGGATAATGTACCATCTTTAGGACTGCTTCCTGTGCTTTAATAGTTGAGCCAAAATATTATTCTTGCTCTCTTGATTGTGTAGTAGAATATAATAGTAAAGTGGATGTTAATATAAAGGAATTATTTTGAAAATTAACTGTCCTGAGCAAGTTAATTTGGAACATATGTCAAGTATGTTTGTGAAAGCATACTAAGTATCAAAAGATCAGTTAGCTGTACATCTGTTTTGTGTTTACTGATCTTATATCCATGCAAAGGTACAGATATGAAGCAGTAGCTGTTGAATCTCCAAGAGACCTCCAACCTACTCTTCTGTGGATCATATAGGAATATGATGAGCACCAAACACAATCCTGCTGGAATTTCCAACCTTCTCTGTCAGCTGTAGCTCATGATTCTAGTGGTATCTTTGGGATTTCAACAAATGATATTTTTTTATACTGCACTACACTTGATGTATACTCTCAGGCATACAACTAATATCGTGGAGAGTGTAGATGTTGCAGCTTGTAAAAGATCATCCTATCTTGCCTTCATAACTGTTTCCATTCTCACAGAGATGACTAAATAAAATCAAAAGACACTCGTTATCCAGGCTCTTCCACACTGAATGTTACATGTATCTCTGTCCTCAAAGATATTACAAAGTTATAAAATTATATAAGAGTAAAGACTAATAGAAATGGGTGTGTGGCCCCATTCCTCAACTTGATGGTGTGCCTATCTAATGGAGGTGGTCACTCCAGGCTCAATCTCCCCTTATCTGTGAATTTCATATAACGTCATCACAACTGCACCCAGTCAGCTACTTGTTTCCCTGACATATGGATCCATTATATGGATTTGTACAGGCCTTGATCATTTTATCAATGGAATTGTGTTCAATATTCATGCCTACCTCAAAAAAATAGTCTTTCCCAGCTCTTCGAAATTTTCTTGCCCTTACATCCTCCCAGGTTCTTGTTCCCAATTTCTTTCACTGTGTATTCTAATAACAGATATTCCAGCAATGGCAGAATGAAGACTTGCAGATACTTAAATAGAGCAGGAGCACAGAAGTGATATTGCTGTCATG
>NW_021607672.1:0-1136 GCF_004785775.1 Grammomys surdaster | reverse complement strand
CCTCAGAAGGAGTCCCCCTGAAATACTCTCCATCATGCCTTGTTCACTTTTCTCTCTCTAAAGCTGAAAGCTCATGGCAAATCTCTTGCTGACCATGTTGGTGACCTCGGGCACCACCAAGACCAACAAAACTTTGCCACAGATATGGGGAAGGACCCTCATACCCATAAAGGGAATGCCCCAGACCCGGTTCCCTTATGGAGCCGAGGACTGATATGCCTGTCCAATACCACAGAAGGCACAGCTAACCGGCTACCACAAATATTAATGAAAAAAATAGATACTCTCACAAAGCCAGGCCCAACCATAAATACTATGAATAACAATTTACATCCAGGGAAGAGAAATCTCCCTGAGAATCCCCTTCTTTTTTCTTTCCAGGTAAAAATGAATCACCCGAGATGCCTGCTATTAGAAGTACTAATCCAGATGGGCCAGAAGCCAGGATCCTAGTCCTTACCCTCACCCCCTACCTTTTCCCAGCTGCACAAGGTTCCCTGAAGCTTGGCAACTGCAAGATCCTGCTTGGAAACTGCAGATAGACTCAAAGCAGTGTACCATATCATCTGAAGAATAGCAGGGAGACCATAACTCAAGCAGTGTACCATATCTTCTGAAGAATAGCAGGTTGCAGTCCTCCTCGCGCCCACGAATAACCAGGACCCGCCGGTCGGGTCAAGTGGCACCCAGACTTAGGGCTCGAGGCACGGACCCCTCTGGACGGACCCTCATTGAGAGGATGTGCGCAGGACATCAAGATTGAGCAAGACAGAGATCGTCGCCCTCAACCTGTCATCCACGGAACCAGGTTGATGCTGCCATCAAGAAGACGGTTCAAATTCATTACCATCAGCCGAAAATTGAAGAGGATCCAGAAGTGACTCCGCAGGAGACTGACACAGCTGCCAGCTCCCCTGCCTCCCCCTACGGTCGACCCCTAGACTTCCACGCCCTCCAGAAGGGTTCCTAGTATGCCTGGCTTTGCTCTCGTTTCTCTCTCTAGAGAGCTTGGCCTCTTGATCACCACAACAAAAATTGGCTTTTTCCTAAACCAAGGCCGCCCTTGATATGGCCGCTAACATTGGGGAGCCTTCCTTTATGACAATATTACACCCCAAACTGACAAATGGTTGGTA
>NW_021607671.1:0-1230 GCF_004785775.1 Grammomys surdaster | reverse complement strand
AGTAAGTCAGAAATAAATGAACATGAATTATCAATATTCAGCATACTTGGATAACTGTAAATCAGAAACAAACGAACTTCATTAATCAATAGTAAGCAGACAGAGTCCATATTAAATCACCAATATATGAATGACAAATATCAATAGTCATCAGTCATAGATAATAGTATGTCAGAAATAAATGTACATGAATAATCAACATTCAACATTAATGGATAATAGTAAATTAGAAAAAAAGAACTTGATTAATCAAAATTCATAAGTTAGAGTTCATAGTAAATCAGAAATATATAAAGGTGAAATATTATCAGTCAATAGTCATAGATAATAATAAGTCAGAAATAAATGAACATGAATGATCAACATTCAGCATTCTTGGATAATAGTAAATCAAAAACAAATGAAATTGATTAATCAATAGTCATAAGTTAGAGTTCATGGGTAAGCTGAAATAAATAAAAGAGAAATATCAATAGTAATCTGTCATAGATAATAGTAAGTCAGAAATAAATGAACATGAATAATCAATATTCAGCATACGTGGATAATAGTAAATCAGAAACAAACTAACTTGATTAATCAATAGTCATCAGTTAGAGTTCATGGGAAAGCAGAAAAAAATAAAAGTGAAATAACATTAGTCATCAGTCATAGAAAATAATAAGTCAGAAATAAATGAACATGAATAATCAATAATAACCATTCGAGGATAACAGTAACTCATAAATAAATGAACATGAACAACCAATAGTCATATGTCATAGTTAGTAGGAAATCAGAAATATATAAAGCTGAAATATCAATAATCATCAGTCATAGGGAATAGTAATTCAGAAATAAATGAACATGAATAATCAATATTCAGCATTCGTGGATAACAGTAAATCAAGAACAAACGAACTTGATTAATCAATAGTCATCATTCAGAGTTCATAGTAAAAGAGAAATATATAAAGGTGAAATATCGTTAGTCATCAGTCATAGATAATAGTAAGTCAGAAATAAATGAACATGAGTAATCAATATTCAGCATACGTGGATAATAGTATATCAGAAACAAACTAACTTGATTAATCAATAGTCATCAGTTAGAGTTCATGGGAAAGCAGAAAAAAATAAAAGTGAAATAACATTAGTCATCAGTCATAGAAAATAATAAGTCAGAAGTAAATGAACATGAATAATCAATAATGACCATTCGAGGATAACAGTAATTCAGAAATAAATGAA
>NW_021607670.1:0-6959 GCF_004785775.1 Grammomys surdaster | reverse complement strand
AAAAAAAAAGAAAAAAGAATGTTAGGGAATGAAAAAAGGAAAAAGGGGGACTTCCTTTTCAAGATTCACCTAATAATCATGACTTTTCTTTTGAAGATGGCTCAGGAAGCTCTGTGAGATTTATGCAGGGAAACAGGCAGGGACTTTTCAAGGCTGCATTTCCTTACCTTGATTCTTCCAAAGAATGGACACAATGAAACAATTTCAAGTGCTCATATAATAATGTACTACAAAGCTTCTATGGAGATCTATGAGAGATGATTGAACCCTTGCTGGTTTTGTAGCTCAAAGGTCCCATCAGGATCTGAAACAATCTTAATATATGCTTAAAATATATGGGAAATGTACTTGCATTTTCTGTCATGTGCAAGTGAAAATGGTTATCCTTCTAATAAAATTTGCAAACTGCATGAGGTAATAAACTTATTTGAATCATTTTGAATATTTTTAGTTCTCTGGGAATATCTTAACATTGCCCAATATATTGAGCTATTGGGTAATATTAATTATCTCTTGTCTTGAAAATTAATGGTTTCTTGATGTAAAAACAAGAAAAATATTTTTACTTGCCTAGAAATGTATAAGGGCTGTGATGTGTGCGTGGGTATGGGTCCTCTTGGGCTGATTTAGTAGGCTGGAACAGAGAGAGGTTGTCAGTGGTAGTTTAGACAGCAGCTTTGTAGTTGAAGACATTCTCCACAGTTACCCATGACTGGCTGCAAAGACAAGAGGTAGTCCATGGTTTTAAAATACTTATTGACATGGTGGAAGGTGGAAGAAGCTGTAACCTGAGGTTAAATACCTTTTGCAAGTAGGAAGAGGGTCTGGGAAGGAATGCTTAATTGACTACACCCTCTGGCCTTTAGGTATTTCATGAATATGGAGATCTGTCTTGAGGCTCTGTGATCTGTAGTCATGTTTTCTTCCTTTGGAGGGGCTAGTGGAGGTATTGTCCTACTTGACTGAAAGGTGAAGATAGATGGAGATCTTCCACCTCTGAGTGCATGGGGAATTGCATGCTGTCCCTTGCAGAGAAACTTGTGAAGTCTCCAACCTGTTGGGTCTCTGGCTATCTCTAGCCAGTACTCGACCAGAAATCATGCTGTCCTTTCATGGTTCTACATAAGGTTATCCACATTGGGATTTTGCTAAATGTGTTTACTATTATTATATATTCCATGGGAAAGAATATTTCATGAGTTTCAACACTCAGACCTGTTTGTAGTATTTTCCAAAGTTGTCTAGGAAGGAAGATCACCCTGGGGCAGGCCTTTGAGGTTTCAAACTTTCCCGTGTCTTGTGTTTTCTTTCTCTCCTTCCCTACCTTTCTCCCTCTCTCCTTCACGCTCTCTCCCCTCTCCAGGCATTTCTCTTCTTCCCTCCTCCCATTCTTCTTTCCCTCCTTGCCCTTTCTTGCTCTGTCATTCCTATCTGTAGTACAAGATGAGAATACTCTGCTTGATGCTCCATCCACCATGCCTTCCAGTTACACCATGTTTCCCAGTTATGATGGGAAGAGACTGTAATTCTCTGGAAACATGGTGGCAAACAAACTCTTCTTTATGCAAGTTGCCTGGTTCATGGTATTATATCATTGCAATAGGAAAGTAAGTATTACACTCTAGGACACTTGATTTGCACTCTTTACAAAGAGACTGAATTACTCATATAGATACTATCAGCCAGCAAAAGGCAAGGGTGAATGAATGTTCCCTGATCCTGATTAAATTACAGTATACATTTTTTATACAATTTCAAATCTTAACTTTCTTATAATACAAAATTCATGTTAGAGTAAAAAATAAAACCCTTTAATTTACTTAACATTTATGGCACAATGCCTTTATAATTACTTTGATTAGTTAATTAAAAAGTAATCACTTTCCAACAGAAACATTCCTTTTTTGAGTAAGTATGTGTAAGTTTGTCTTAACTTACTCTCCCATTAATCTTTTAAAGATTATAATATTGGTAATAGTTTTATATATTATAATATGTAGTATCATGACTTTTAATACAATTTCTACTAGTTTCTTCTTGATAAATTGTTGGTCAATAACAGAAACTCACAAAATTTGAATTTAATTCACAAATGTGCAAACATATACCTCTCTCTCTCTCTCTGTCTCCATATATATATATATATATATACTTTCATGGTCCTATAAAAGGTCATCCATATTGAGATTTTGCTACATGTGTTTACTCTTATTAAATATTCCATGGGAAAAAATATTTCATGAGTATATATATTAACCAACAGATATTTTTGAGGATGGACCATTTTGATAAAGCTGCTTTGGAAAATTTTGAATCTATACAACCACTATATATAAGGAATAAAAATTACAGTATACATGGTACATAACAATGTATGTTCCTTAAGGTTTTATAAATTATTTGGACCTAGTCACTTCTTAAAATTAGATACAGCAGAAGGAAAAGAAATATCTATTAAATATTTAGTTTATCTTCTGGATGGTATAGCATAGTGATATCTTTTAATACTGTTAAGAAGAATATTCTATTTGCTATCAAAAATAATGCACAAATATCAGGTCAGGATTATCATAGTTATATTAAACCCTTATATATTTAAATCATATTGGTTCACATATAATCTCCCCTCTTATAAATTTATTATTATTACTGAATGCTTTGGAAGAGCAAAATTACACATATTTACAATACAGACTCAAACCAACCCAAGGGAAATCTTTGATTGATAATTATGTTCATGGGATGTCAAAACTTAATCATTTCTGTTGTACATGAGAAGTTAACATAACTGACTGATAGGGTTGTGGAAACAGTAATTTTTTTCCTCCAGGGCCATGCAGACATCCCTTGGATCTTGCTGGGAAAATAGGGCTCTATATAATTCAGAAATGATTCTTATTCATGATGAAATGACTATGTTGACCTTCAGGATTTTGACTACTAAAACATTGTGCAAATTCTTTCTATGCTTTTTCTTTCTTATTTTTTGAAAAAAAAAGCCTATTTTAAAGTATTTTACTATTTCTCTCATCTGTCATAACACATCAATGTCACTTTCAGAAACTTTGATCCATAATGCCACTGTTCCACCTTTTCCTCCTTTCCTGTATAAATATCCATCACTGTTGACATTTAACATTCATGAACAATTGTACCAGATTTTCCTTATGCATGACTGGCTATAGTTTTCATATCTTGGCTATGTGCTTTAACCAGAAGGTCTCTCAAGTTCTTCAGAACTTTGATTGGCATGTTAAATAAATCATGGTATTTCCATAGAATTAACTTTTTAAGTAACTGTTTTAAGTGTATTTTCTCTAAAGTTACAAATGTAAATTTAGCTTTTGGTGTAAATTAAACCAAGCTCTTCTTATTTTGCATAGCAGGATATTTGGTATCTATATACATAGATACATATAGATCTTGTTTTTTTCTATGTATCAATTAAAGCAGATAGAATGATGAAACAGAGTGTGCTAAAGTGATACTCAGATATTGACAGTAGCAACTTTTGCAGAGGCCCCATGTCTGGTTTCTAGCATCAAAATGTAGGCTCATCCCCTCTTAGAGCTCCAGGTGCCAGCTATTTGTTAACACTTTTCACCTTCACAGGTATCACACATGCATGTGGTCGTATACATATGTTCATACAGAAGCTCACACAAACGCATAAAACAAAACATCAGTAATCCTACAAACATGAACATGATACTGGTTTTGTTTTCAGCATCAACAAAATAAAAAGACATAAAACATGACTCGAGTAATACATATAAATTTATAAATTGTTCATATAAGCCCATAAGTTCATTCTGTTTTAAAATCACTTTATACTATGCAAATAATAAAATGTGTTTGTTTTAATATGCAAATATAGATTTTGGGGTCGCTCTTCTTTTAAATACTTTGTGATGGTGCACATTACATAACATTCTGTTTTGGGAAAAGTAGACACCATGAAATTGGCTGGAAAGTTAGGGTTTTTCTTTAACTTGTTCTCATTAGTTCCCTGTAGTTTATCTTCACAGAATATTTAGCCAGTATCATTGTAAATATAAAAACTATATTTTACTTTAAATAAAATTTTCCTCTACAGAATTTTCTCTTTATGAGTGAAAGGATTGTTTATTAGAGGACAATATTATAATAGAAACATGTTGATTATATCTATGTACAACTACACATTATTTTGCACTATAGCTTTAGATAAAGTCATATAATATTAATTTATATACAGAATTTAATATATAATATAGTATATATTTATATTAATTTATAGTATTGATATATATGTACATATAAAAACATGTGTACATATAAGACATGCTTATTTCATATATGAATTTTCAGCAATAAACATGCATGTATGTCTGCAATATTTAAACATAATAAACTGAGTATGAAGGTATGCAAATTTAATACCAGTACTTGGAAGAGGAAGATTCAGCTCTATGAGTTTGAGGCGACTTTGATCCACATAGTAAGTTCAACCAGGGACATCCACAGATACATAGCAAGAGTCTCAGGAAAAAAAAATTAGAAATTTTATTGTAGTCATCAAATAGTATGATAGTTTCAAATCATTGCTATTGTAGCTTCAAAAAGGTACAATATTGTGGATGGATAAGTAGTTATAGATTACATTATGACACAATGTAGAGGATAATACAACAACCAGAATATGAGCTAGTAGGTGACATCTCTACTTACCCATAGCAATTACACAGTAACATACAAAATTATCCACTCTAAACACATCAATACTCTCAGTTTCACCCATGACTGCTGTTGGTTTTCCTTGGAGTTAGATTATCCCAAAACAAAAACTGAAGAATAGTTCTATTAATATATTTGCAGAATAATTGTAAAATCTTGGTAACTTTCTGGTTGATAATTCCTGTTGTATTCTTCTGAGTGTAAAGCAAAATTTCATGGCAGCATATGGAGTATTTATATGCATTGTCGCAAACCTTCTTCTTTGGAGAGAAAATATTGAAAATGAATCTATTCTTCCAGAGGATGCTATCTCCAAGTATACACCTTAGTGAGCTGAGTATGTGAGCGAATTCTGGCTATATCTGTAGGCTCCCAGTCAGGAATATTGCTATAAATCCATGTCCTTGGACTCATTATTCATGATAGAATAATATATAATAGATTAAACTAACATTTTCTAAGAATACTGCTGTAATTCTTTGCATATCTGGTTGCTCTTAAATATTGCCAAAATCAGGAAGGGCTCATTCCTTCCTATAGGAAAAGTACTGATTGATTTGTGAAAGGATCTGGGTGCCCATATGGCAGTTTGGTATAATATATAACTAAAATTCCATGTTATCTGATTACTTCTTCTGTCCTTCACAGGTACCAGGAAAATAAGACGTGTACTTATATATAGGAGTTTGTAAAATACATATACAAATACCAAAAGGAAAAGGTAGCTCATAGACCAGGAAGGAAAATGTAGATTATATAATCATGTCCTGGAAAGGACTTGTGTAAATGCAACAACTGACTTACTATGTAGAAATGACTGCAAATGCATTTGACAAAGAAAATATTTGCCTTGAGTAACAAAATTCTTATGATGTACAGCCAGAAATCTACTGACTTGCAGAAAATTAGCAACTATTAAATATCTATTTACTCATTATTTCTCACAGACTATGTCGAGAGATGATTTCTAGCCATCAAATTATATTTTAGAAAGACAACTTTAGTTGTTGTATAAAGGGAAAAATAAGGAAACCACTTGTATTATTTATACAAAATTAGAAAGAAGTTACTATGTATAGTAGTAGTGAAACTTAAAAGAGTAAGAGACCAGTTAAGTCTGCATAATGCACACAAAATCATGAGTTACAGTAATTATGACAAAGATGTGTGTCTTCATAAATTAAAGAGGAAGCGACAAAATATTTCTTCTGTATGCTTGTCCTTTCAAGAGCAATAATTGGTTAATTGTACAATTTGAATATCTTAAATCAAGTTTACATTTCACAGTGAATTTCAATGTTCCATTAGTGACTATTGTAATGAAATCACTAAATCTGAAAGTCAACATTAATTTATCAGAAAAGTAGGTGAATTACATTGGAAGATGAGACAGACAAGTTTAATATTATCTATTTGATTATTTCATAACCCATGTTCAGTTTCTATTTGCTAAATTTGTATTTCAGTGATAATTACTTGGTATTGAAGTATATTGTTGTAGAGTAAATCTTCAGTTGGGCACAATATGATTAGCCACGATTTTCTTTATAATGTTTTCTACAAAAAACGTTTTTTAATTCTAAAATTTTGTGTATTAGGTAATAAATCTATAAATATTAGAAAACGCTGGAGGAGTATTTTCATTTAGTGTATTTTTAGAAGATATCAGAGGCCAAAGCTTATTGCCAAATCACCATAGTCAATATATATATTTTGATGAAAAGATGTAGCCTGCCAATCTCACTATTCATAAATTAAATTACTTTTTTCCCTACAATGATCCATTAACACACACAGAGGAGCACACAGATACATGTAAGCATGCACAGACATGCAAATATACAGGCATACAAATGCACACTCATACATATACATACACATACAGAAGCATACATACATGTAAGCATGCACAGGCATGCAAACACACAGGCATACAAACAAATGCACACTTACACACACACAGACACACATACACAGACACACATACACATACACACACACATACACCACAAAAAGTCAGTATATATAAAAATGTTTAATGAGTTATCTTCATTACTGCTGTTACTCTGGTACTTTTTACTAAAGGAACAATCCTAGTATAATTATTTGGAAAAGCACAAAATATAGCCTTCCGCCCCTGCCTGGTCCTCTGGGCTGGAGCAGACACAGAGTCGGTCTGCTCCTGTCCTGTTGAGAAACTGAATCCTGAGTCATCCAGGAGCCACTGCACTCAGAGCAGCTGG
>NW_021607669.1:0-1439 GCF_004785775.1 Grammomys surdaster | reverse complement strand
CACACAACTTCCTGCAATGCACAGTTGCAATCCCATCAGGCTGACCCCTCAACTTAGAGCAATGGTTACATTGCCCAAAACTTTTATTCACTAACCATCCTCACACAGCAGAGATCCAGGTCCAGAATCAGAAGGCCTCCTCTTCCCTTTCTGCCCCATCTCATCCCTTCTTCCCATCCCACCCTGCCCCTCTCCTTACTTCCACAGGATATCACTGCTTGAAATTGCATTCCAGTACTATGGGAGAGAAAAGAATCCTTCAATCAACAACTGCCCCCTTCCCCTTGCTCTCGATTTGTTCTGTGCTGGGCCTACACAGGTTAATCAAGCACAGTCCTAGCTCCCCAGGCCCAGGCAGCCTGGAGAGACCTACCCCAGCAAACACAAGTCACCTTGTGAGGGCTCAGAGGAAGGAGGGCCAGTCTACACAGGTCTGACACAGAGTCTCAAGGAGGCCACATATCAGCAGCACATCTCCGCAGGGCTGCTTGTTCTTTTCATTTAGCAGAATTTTGTTGTCACTACTGCTGTTCTGAGATAGGGTGTCTAAGTAGCCTGGGCTGGTTCTAATTTCATGTAATTGAGTATGACCCAAACTCCTGGTCATCTTGCTTCCACCTCCCAAGTGCTTCAATTACAGTCATGTGCCACCACTCCTGCCTCACTTCACTGGATTTGAGGTCTTTAGAGTGGGTAATGCTAACCCATGATCCCTAGATGTACCCGTTTGCTATTCTGTATGTCTGGGCTTCTGTTGGTCAAGAGAAGCAGCTGAGTTCCCGAGACATCAACGTGTCAGAGCTGAGTAGACAGTCTGAATAAGGAGGGAAGGGAAAGAAAAAAGAAGGGAGGAAGAAAATGAAGGGAAGAAAAGGATGGGAAGAGAAAAGGAAGCAAAAGAAAGGAAGAAGAAAGGAAGCCAGGCTGTGTGAGTACAATGCTGGGGTATCTGAGACTCCAAGACTGAGCAGGAAAGGCCCAGGGCCTTGTCATGCACCAGATGGAGGAGTTCAGCCAAGGAGCTTTTACCTTGTTCACTTGGGCAACCTGTAGCAAACTGAAAGCATCCAGATAGGAGAAGATTTCCAGCAGTAGCTCACTAGGCAAATACAACTCCATCTTGCATGGCCTAAGTCCACAGTGACTCTTCTTTCTCCTATCCAGCTTGCTCCAATTTTAAAGGCTTGGCCAAAGATTTAACAGGCTTGCCACCTGCAGCTCCTCAGGCTTTGATTGTAGCAAGCTGCAGGTGTGTAGACTCTCAGCCTCACCACACACACACACACACACACACAAACACACACACACACACACACACACACACTCACCGGAGCCAGAGACACTCAGCTAAGAGTCTTCACACCTAAATTCACTCCACAGTGTTATTCATCGCATAGATGAGCTCAACAACCCCTGCCTGGCACTGTGGAGACCAAAAA
>NW_021607668.1:0-1189 GCF_004785775.1 Grammomys surdaster | reverse complement strand
TTTTTTTATATTTCCTTAATTTTTGTCACTAATTTTTCAAACAAAATCTACAAATTCAAAAATATTTTTTCCATGCAAATATTATTTTTTTTCAGAAAATTTCCTTAAATGTAGTTCAATTTTTAAATTTTTTCCCTTGTGTAGTTTTATTTTTTTATCATATTTTCACTATTCACCTTTATTTTCTTCACTACTTTTTTCAACAATGTCTTCAACTTTATAAAACATGTTATCTCTGTAAATATTTGATATTTTCCAAAATCTTCATTAAATCATATTCAATTTCATGGGACATTTTTTTTCCTTTTCAATCTTCAATTTTTTAAATAATTCTTTTAAAAAGATTCAAATTTTTCATACCTTCTTTTACATTTGTGATCGGTTTAGTCAAAATTTTCCATATATGTTTTCAATTGTTCAACGAATTTTGATTATTTCTCTTACTTTTCATCATTAGTTTTTTCAACAATATCTTCAATTTTATAATTTTTTTTTGCAAATGTTCAATTTTATCAGAAATGTTTCTTAGCACATCCAATTATATAAGAAATTTTTTTCTTTTCAATTTTTAATATATTTATAATTCTTATTAAAATGAATAAACTTTTTCATACTTTTTTTTGCATTTTAAGCAAGTTATTCAAGTGTGCATTTTATAATTTTTCATCAAATTCTTCTGTATGTATCTTAATTTTTATCACTAGTTTTTCAATTTTATCAAGCATTTTTTCCATTCAAATATTCAATTTTATCAGAAATTTTCATAAAATCACTTTTAATTTCGTAAGTAAATATTTCCTGGTCAATCTTCAATTTTTAAGGAATTTTATTAAAAAGATTTTTAATTTTCTCACACATTTTTATGTATTTGTCATAATTTTAATCAAATATTTTCAACATATATTTTATATTTTTCGTCAATATTTCCTATATTTATCTTAATTCTTAGCACTATTTTCCATATTTTTAAATTTAGTAAACGTTTTTCCATACAAATATTCAATTTTATCAGAAAATTTCCTTAAATAACATTCTATTTCATATGAAATTATTTTTTCAATCTTTCTATTTTTTTAGGTATTTTTTTGAAAAAGTTTCAATTTTTTATACATTTATTCTGTATTTATCATCATTTTAACCAATTTTTCCACATAAACTATATTTTTATCAATTTTTCTATATTTATTTA
>NW_021607667.1:0-1589 GCF_004785775.1 Grammomys surdaster | reverse complement strand
CATTGCCTAATTTAATAAGCTCATGGAACAAAGGATATTTGTGTTTTGAAATTGGAGCCTGCTCTTCTCAGAAAGTCTGGACCCTGGACCAGACCTTGACCAGGCTGACTGGAGAGTCAGTTTTTTTTTGCATGATTCGGGGTATTATCAATCATCCTCATGAAAAGTATCCTTGGGAACACCCTCCTTTGGGGCCATTATATAGAAAGTAAGATGGCCTTATTATGCTCCCTAGTGAACTGAGTTCAAGAGACACAGTTTGTGACTGGGAAGCTACAGTGGGTGTTTCTGGAGAAGCCAAAGTGTTGGAACACACCTCCAAATAATGTGTCCCAGGTGCTTCTTCACACTTGGGACCCTCAATCTACGTGGCATTCCACATGTCTGAGATTCTGCACTACTTTCACTTTCAAAAAATGAGAACTGACCTACAAGAAATTGCATCCACAGGGTATAGGGTGTCATAAGCTGTTACCCAGTCTCAAGGTGTGTCACATCATACACGAACACTGCGGTGTACACGTTTTATTGCTTTTCTCTCACTGCATACACAGCAACAGTTGCAGATCATCCTGCTGTTTTCAGTCAGGGTATGGAGTCCCACTGTCTCAAGTGCCCACTCATACTTACATGTTAATAAATACTATTCTTTTGTTAAAATGTTTGTCATTACTGCTCTGTTCAATAGTTAGCAAAGCAGAAAGAATATTTCACACAGACATTAAACATAAATACACACAATACATATACACACACACACACACAAATATACACATATATATTATTGTTTATGAGAAACGACCCCTTGATTACATATGTAAACTTAGAGAAGATTCAAGCAGCAGATCTTACATTTCAGACACATTGTTGTCTTCCCTGATCATACAGAGTTGGTCTGAGTAGCAATTACTAAAAGTGGCAAGATCAAAAGAGCACCATGCTGATGGAAAGGATTTATATTAGTGTGCTTCCCTTTGTCCTTCCTACCAGTGTTCAGTACAGAAGTGGTTACTGATGTTCCAGAGACTTCTGAACCAGCACAGTCTATCCTTCAAGAAGAATCCCCTTTTTAGGTAAGGCAATCAAGGTTTGGTTTGCACCACCGTTTTCATTTTCTTATTGCTTCATATTCTCTTCTTTGTTTCTTCACAGACCCTGGTAGCATCAGCTGTCTCATGTCAGGTAAGAAACCTACTCACGGACACCAGAGAATGTAGAGACCAGAGTCATCAGGCTGTGAAATTACATACACTCATTTATATATTTCTGGGTTTATAGAGCCTCGGGGGAAAAGAAGTTCTTTACTCTGTGAGTTTAGAGTCTTCTGGGATTTTATGGTTTTCTTTGCTTGATACTGGTCCCATAATGCCTTTCTTATATTCCTCATCCCAAAATAATAGGTAATATTTATATTTCAGTGTTATAGTTATACTATAACATTTTTCTCATTAATTGACAGCAGATGTACTCAAGTTAGGTCAAATGCTACACTCAGAGACTAGGTGGCACACTTGTGCTTCATTTTTAATGAAAAAGATTTACTTTTTTTGTTTTATAGGTGATTTGCTTGAATGTATGTATGTGTGTGC
>NW_021607666.1:0-1898 GCF_004785775.1 Grammomys surdaster | reverse complement strand
CATCCCCAAAGCTTGTTTCACTGCACTCAAGATCCAGGCTCTGAAAAGCTTTCATTTCCTGCTTAAAATCATCCAAAGTCAAGCAGTTCAGATTCAAAACCCACATGGGATCATCATGGTCCTCCACAGGGTATATTATTGAAGTTCACCTTGACAGACCATGGAGAGTCAGAGCCTGGGAGTCATGGACACTAAATATCTCATCTATTTGAGAGAGTTGCCCAAGGCCTGTGGCATGAAAAGGCTAACTGGCTGCAAGAGTGGTCAAAGTCCCATTTTCACATATGGACTGTCTACTGGTAGTTTTATGTGCTCTGTGTCTCATGAGCAATTTTTATTATGTGTTCATTTTCTGAAAGATACGGCTAGTAGCTAACCCATGCTGACCTTATAAAGCAGATATGTGTAGTCTGACATGGATGCTCTCAGGTCAATTTGGGTCATTGGCAAAGGCATCACAAAGTAATAACCTTTATAAAAGAAAACTGCATTTTCCTCACATCATGTTCTGATGGTCTCTCAGGGTCAGTTCTGAACATTTTCTACAATGATACCAGGAATATCTGCATGGGATGAGAGACATGGGCAAGCTATCTGTTTTGTGAAAAGGCAAGAGCTAAGGGGTACTCTTTCTAATAGCTAGCACCCATTGAGATGCTACCCCAAGTTATTCCTTTACAAGCCCACAATTTTCTTAGTATAAACTCACATCCTCTGCAAAAAAACCACAAGTACATTGTCCCAGATACTCAGACACTACCAAGAAGCAGATAGGAAGCATATTTACTTTAGTCCTGCCATCTCCTGGTTAGAGTCTCAGAGAAGAGGGGGTTTTCTTAGCTTATTGACAGAAGGCAACAGAAGTCTCCCTTCCAAACTACTGAATTGAGTGATGTGCAGCACAACCAAGGACTGACACAATTAATACACAAACCTAACCTTGCTCTCATTCCTAAGCAAGCTGGTTCTTGTCTCTGTTGGCATGAGATTCATCAAGAAGTAAGCTCTCAAGAAATTACTGCGATGTAGGGGTTGCCGCTGGCAGTGAACAGTTTTTATATACTGGTGGACAGAGGATTTGGCTACTCCTTCAAATGATCCATTGTGATATAATGTCCTGAATTCCTATGGTCAGAATAGTAGCCAGCTGTCAAGTACAACAGAGTGATGCTGTATATCCACAGCCCTCCAGCCACTCCATTTCCTACTACTCCTCAGCAAAGCAATTGCAATGATATCTTTCTTCCTGTGGAGGGAATGGTGCTATCCAGGCTTCTCATGTCCCCACACCATCTCTTGATTATAACACCCTGTATCCTTTTTCTCATATCACATATGGGTTCACAAATATTTCTTGACTAATTTTTATATTTCTGATATTTCACATATCTTCACTTGGGATGATGCCATGGTAAGCCCAGGTATCAAAAACTCCTCTTCTACCATAAAGAGATGCTAGGTGGACTTAAGTTTAACATCAGGTGCATCATGTACATAGATGTGGTCCCTGGATTTCCTGCCATGTAGGCATACCTTAGTGACTATGGAAACTGCACCCTACATGTGATGTACCCTGAAGAACAGTTCAGTTACAAGACTTATCAGTGTTCCTCACTGAACAACTGGCTGACCAATGTTTTCCTTGAAGCCTGAAGTTCCGGTGGGCACTGGACACATAGTAGTTCCATGGCTTCTGGCCTCATAGAGGCAGTACTTGGCACCAGGCCTGGAAAAGCCTACTTGCCTTGTCATAGTGCAGCAGAACAATGTCAAATGTCAGTTGAAATGAAAGTCATGAATCTCTCCATGAGGAGAGAATATGATACAAGATTATTGGATCTTGACATGAGTAACAACATGGAAGAGCTACATGAAAGAGACTGTGAGGACAGACACCG
>NW_021607665.1:0-1127 GCF_004785775.1 Grammomys surdaster | reverse complement strand
AGGCAAGTACAACAGACCTGAAAACACCTAAATCATGTTACATGTGACATTTCAGTTAGGATGTGTGTTTGGTTTACAGCAGAAACACTTGCAACATTCGGACATGTGTCTTTCAGTGTTTCAATTAGAATGTCCAAGTAAGTTGCTAGATTCCTGCAGCTCAGCACTATAGAACGTATTGAACAAAGCTAATGTAAAAATACGCGAATTGCAGTGTATTCTTACTTCCAGAGATAAAGGTAAGTACAACTGAGGTGAAAACACCTAAATCATGTTACATGTGACATTTCAGTTAGGAAGTGTGTTTGGTTTACAGCAAAAACACTTGTACAATCCAGCCATGAATCTTTCATTTTTTCACATGGAATGTCCAAGTAAGTTGCTAGATTCCAGCAGAAAAGCACTATACAAAGTATTGAACAAAGCTAATGTAGAAATACGCAAATTGCAGTGTATTCTTACTTCCAGAGATAAGAGCAAGTACAACTGAGCTGAAAACACCTAAATCATGTTACATGTGACATTTCAGTTAGGAAGTGTGTTTGGTTTGAAGCAGAAACACTTGTAACATGCGGACATGTATCTTTCAGTGTTTCATTTGGAATGTTCAAGTTAGTCTCTAGATTCCAGCAGAAAAGCACTATAGAATGTATTGAACAAAGCTAATGTAAAAATAGGGGAATTGTAGTGTATTCTTACTTCCAGAGATAAAGGTAAGTACAACTGAGGTGAAAACACCTAAATCATGTTACATGTGACATTTCAGTTAGGAAGTGTGTTTGGTTTACAGCAAAAACACTTGTACAATCCAGCCATGAATCTTTCATTTTTTCACATGGAATGTCCAAGTAAGTTGCTAGATTCCAGCAGAAAAGCACTATACAATGTATTGAACAAAGCTAATGTAGAAATACGCAAATTGCAGTGTATTCTTACTTCCAGAGATAAGGGCAAGTACAACTAAGCTGAAAACACCTAAATCATGTTACATGTGACATTTCAGTTAGGAAGTGTGTTTGGTTTGAAGCAGAAACACTTGTAACATGTGGACATGTATCTTTCAGTGTTTCATTTGGAATGTTCAAGTTAGTCTCTAGATTCCAGCAGAAAAGCACTATAGAATGCAT
>NW_021607664.1:0-1063 GCF_004785775.1 Grammomys surdaster | reverse complement strand
TTGATTATAGTTTATTATTGACTGTGTAATATTTCTTCAAATTTTCACTCTTTGACTGAATTTTTCACTTTTTTTTCCCCCAGTGTATTCAGTTTTATGAATTCTTTGCCAAGTAAATGTTAAAATTTGTCAGGAAAAACTGTTTTAAATCACAATCCTTTACAAATGAAATGGTCTCCTTATCAATTTTCTATTTTTTATGAATTTTAAATGCAAATTTCTCCTTTTTTATAAATTTCTTTGTTATCTCTTTTGTTTGATTTTTCCACAGTGTTTTCAATTTTATGAATTTTTTGCCAAGTAAATGTTCAATTTTGTCAGGAAAAACTGTTTTAAATCACATTCCTTTACCAATCAAAACGTCTCCTTATCAATTTTCTATTTTTTATGGAGTTTAAATGCAAATTTCTCCTTGTTCATTACTTTCTTTGGTTTCTCTTCCATTTGATTATAGTTTATTATCGACTGTGTAATACTTCTTCAAGTTTTCACTATATATCCTGAATTTTTCACTATTTTTTTCCACATTGTTTTCAGTTTTATGAATTTTTTGCCAAGTAAATGTTTTATTTTGTCAGGAAAAACTGTTTTAAATCACATTCCTTTACAAATCAAATGGTCCCCTTATCAATTTTCTATTTTTTATGAATTTTAAAGCAAATTTCTCCTTGTTCATAACTTTCTTTGATTTCTCTTCCGTTTGGTTATAGTTTATTATTGGCTTTGTAATTTTTCTTCAACTTTTCCATATTTTTCCTGAATTTTTCACTAGCTTTTTCCACAGTGTTTTCAATTTTATGAATTTTTGCCAAGAAAATGTGCAATTTTACAGGAAAAGCTGTTTTAAATCACATTCCTTTACAAATCAAATGGTCTCCTTATCAATTTTCTATTTTTTATGAATTTTAAATGCTAATATCTTCTTGTTGATTACTTTCTTTTGTTTCTCTTCCGTTTGAATATAGTTTATTATTGTCTGTGTAATATTTCTTCAAGTTTTCACTATTTTTCCTGTATTTCTTAATAGTTTATTCCTCAGTGATTTAAATTTTATGAATTTTTT
>NW_021607663.1:0-6483 GCF_004785775.1 Grammomys surdaster | reverse complement strand
CTTTGGTGATTGCACATGGGATAGATACTCAGGTGGAGTGGTCTTGAGATGGCCCCTCCTTGAGTTTCTGTCCCTCACTTTGTCTCCATATTTGCTCCCATGAGTATTTTGTTGCTTCTAAGGACCTATTTTTGACAATAATGTCAAATTGCAAAATCTGTAACATTTTCTTGAAATAAACAATTCTAATTTGTTGTTAAATATAAGAGACGATGCATCTAATTATCTATGGTAACTAATTTCTCTCTCTCTCTCTCTCTCTCTCTCTCTCTTCCTCTCTGTATGTGTATGTGAGTGTGTGTGTGTGTGTGTGTGTGTGTGATACTTTAAAAGACATTCCTGGGAACACATTTGACTATAATTCTGTATATGAACATTTTTGTTCTTTAATTGTGTAATAATCCTTTAATTTCTCATTTAAGTATACATAAAAAGAAGATCCCAAATAGCAATAAGTTGAACCCAACATCATATGTAAATCCTTTGTAAATAGCCAACGCTTTGAAAAACACTGTTTACCGACTTACAATATTTCCACCACTTTCCATTTTCTAACTTAAAAGCACTGTGTTATCCAAGTTTGTAAACTAAAAATTTTCCCTAGGATTTTCTTTTTCTGGTGTCCAAATAACAAAGCTCCAATCCAAACGGAGACATCAAAATACCATGACTCTCTGTACTGGATCTCAGTTTCATCACACAGCGAGAAAAACAGTTGGAGAGAGTTTTGCATACACTCCTTCCTGTGTGTTCAGATGTGTTGGTCAGCAGGGCTGTAGCATTAAAAATGCACGTTTCTGTAATGATGGTCCACAAGGAAGGAGGATGAAAGGTTACTTTGAATTGTCTTTGAAGGCGATAGATGGTGGAATAGCCTTTGATACCAAGAATCAGCACCAGTCTACTTAAATCAAGGACATCTGTCCTCTGAAACCAGGGAGAGCAAAACACAGATATTGATGACTGACTCAGGCAGGGAATGAAGACGAGAAAATAGTTATTGCTAAGGTGTTTAGAGAGCTTTGGGAAAGAGTAAATAAAAGTGGACCACATTTCCTTTGGACAGATATGAAACAGCAGGCATTCTTTACTTGTCAAATGCAAAAGGTTTGGGAATTTTTTTTTAAATGTGCCTTCTGGCTGGTTTGCTGGCTGTACAAGCTGCTCCTTCTCCCAAGACACCCCCAGCTATGTGCTTTTTCTATTAAACTCATGACAAATATATGTTGTTTAACATTTTCATTATTCAAATTGGCTATAGGGAGATTCATTAAAGAAATAAAAGAGACATAGAATAGAAAAACTCAAGTTAGAGAGTGTTAATATGTCATAACATTCATAACTAAATTAACCGGGAATACTCACTTTGGTTTGGAAGGACTTTTAGACTATTTTATTCTATTTTATCTATTCTTCTTTCATATTGCAGCCTGACTGAAATTTCCTCTTTCTTTTCTCAGCCCCAGTCTCTGCCTCCCCACCTTTCCTTTTCCCTGATCCATCATCTTCTCTACTTCCTCCCCTCACAACAGAGCAGGCCTCCGAGACATAACAATCAAATACAGCACAGCAAGCTACAATAAGACCAGGCACATGCTCTCACATCAAGGCTGGGAAATGCAACCCAGTAGGACAATAACAGCTCTAAAGGCAGGCAAAATAGTTAGAGACAGCCCCTGCTCCCACTTTTGGAAATCTCACAAGAACAATAAGCTACACAATCATAACATATGCATACAAAATGTAGATCAAATCTATACAGGCTCCCTCAAGCTATGAGCCCCCTTGAGTCCCTGACAGTTGATTCTGTGGACAGTGATGAACACCATTGTAAGGTAATAACCTTCATAAATGACTACCTTGAATGTTTTCCTGAACTATTTATTAATATTCTTTAGGAAAAAAAACAGATTGTTTTCTGTTGGAACACGAATAGCAAATGCACAGTGCACACTCAGTGACAAGATCCTCTCTTCAGAATACATTTTATCAGAAACCAGGGTGCCAAGTAGCTGATGAGTATAATCATCAGCTCATAAAAGATGGGGGAAAACACAAATAATTTTAAGAACATACAGAACACAAAAAAGGAAAGCTGTGATTTCAAATCATGTATCTGAATCAATGATCTAGTCATTCAGTCTCTGTTCAACATTGATTTTTGGATCTCTTGATGTTTCACAAAACCTATTTCAAAAGAAATGTATAGGTAATTACTTAATTTACTGTAAGTTCAATTTTACACATGCACATGAATAATTTACATATATTAAAAATATATTTATCCATGTACGTGAAAAAGAAAAAGCTGTATTACTAGACAAACCATAAATTATAGTACTCATACTTAAGAATCATGTGTGATTTTCATTAAATTTCAAGTAGCCATAGAATTTTTGAAATACATTTATAAATATATCTTTAAAATATCAACTATGTGTGAATATTATTAGAATGGGAAAGTGTGACATTTTGTTTTAGAATGTTTATTGATCATGATATGACATCAGTACAATGCAGGTTGCATACAAGGACACAATATATTAATCATGCCTGACACTATTCAATAAATTTTTATGCATGTTGTTGTTTAGTAAAATAATAAAATAAAACAAACAACTTTCAATCAATTGAAGTATATAGTCACAAAAGATGCTTTACAAAAAAAAAATGTTCCTCGTATATTATGGAAACTTTTGACTAATGAAAATGGTACCCATTCAGAGGCTTCTGAGAGACATGAGAGCTCACAGAGTGGATGCAGCTACACAGGGGATACTAAGTAATAAACATTAATTTTCATAAGTGAATGAATAAGATAAAGATAATAGGACGGATTATACTATTCAATGTGAAGAGTTTTACAAAAAATAACAAAAGAGAGAAAACTAAAATAGATACACATATTATGTGGGAATATATCACTGCAGGGTTTGCAAATAATGGAAGTAATATCATTTTGAGAATAAACAATGTAGTTTTTGGTTTGTAAGTATAGTTTTCTGGCAGAAAGGATTATGTTTTCTTTCCTGCATTAAAAGATACTTTGACTGTTAGGTCCTGTCATGGAAAAGTAACAGTAAATCAAACTTAGAATGGCTCTTTGAAAAAAATGTGGTTTAACAATTATGACAACATGAAAAGCAAACTGACATTCTAACTAGAAAGATCTTGTTCCAATAATTATTAGAAATAAAATGAACTTTAAAAAATATTAAAATGGTATAAGAGCAAAAAGGATTAAGGGGGATGGGATAGGGGTTTTCTAGGGGAAATAGGGAAAGGGGATGGCATCTGAAATATAAATAAATAAACTACCCAGTAAAAACAGGAAACAGAAATACATTTATTCTAGCCATTAATATACATATAAAATTGATAGCATGATGAGGAGAGGCATATTTACTTCCCAGGAAATACATATACATTATTGAATACACAGTAAGCTGGTGCATTAAATACACAAGAATATCAATAGGAAAAATATCAGCCACTTGACAGATAAGTCAACCAAATACCTTATACATCTAGCAACCAAAAATTACACCCTTCGATAATTGAACAGCTTTAGAACAGTCATCACCTGATGAAATGCAATCAAAAGAGCATGGTACAGACACATGGTGCTGGCTTATGACTTTAATTCCAGCACTCGGGAGGTAGAAGCAAAAGGATCTCTGTGTTCTAGACCAGCCTAGTTAATAGAGCAAATATCAAGTTACTCAAGATACACAAAGAAACCATGTTTCAAAAATACATACATACATACGTATATACATACATACATACATACATACATACATACACATACATAAAAGAGCATGGTGTCACACTATGATGTTAAAACCGTGGCAAAGACCCTGAATTAGAGTATGAGGAAGTATTCAGTAATCTCAAGCTGACATAATATTTCTGAAGGGTAACAGGCCCCTCCTTCAAGTGACAGATTTTACCCAGACTTTTGTTCTTTTTATTCCATCTGTAAGTTGCATGTCAGTTCATGTCTGATATATATCAAATAAGAATCAACCAACAGATACATTAATGTAGAGGAATATAAGTCATGTAAACATAATAAACATTATTAATTCATAAAGTAAAAAAAAAACTTGCCATTTTCAGGAAAATAAATGCTTAGGGAAATAATCCAGACATACAAAAATGATTTTTACATATTCTCAATTATCTGTGAAAATGACAATTTGATTTTATGAAGAAGCAAAGTTCAATTGTTGACTCTGGAAGCTGAAAAAATCAGAAATTAAATACAGGTCACCAAGACACACTAGGAGAGAAATAATTACTTCTGACATTCTGTAGCATATGTGATAGTGTATAGTAACAACCTATGCCAAATATTAAAGAAAAAAGTATACAATATTAAGAACGTGCCCAGGCAAAGTATAATGACTGTCTGAGAAAGAAGTTCAATTGTTATGATTTTACCATTTTATATTTTAAACATTATATATTTGCATTACATTAATATATCATATTCTAAAATAATGAACATATTAATTTTTAAAAATCAGATAAAAGAAGATTTTTAAAAAGAACTAAACTGGAAAGGACTGTTCTGGCATGAATGAGAAGAGTGGACTGATTAAGTATAATTCTCAACCACATGCCTTACATTTAAAAAATGTGTCAATTTGCAAACTTTTAATGCAATTATAGGATTATAGGTAGTAATTTGTCCATTTAATTTCCTAGTTCTGTAGTTTATGTTGAGGTATTGAAGAAAACTAATCCTCTATTTGGGAAGCAAAAGGTATTAGCAAAGTATCAGGTCTACACCTTACTGTCAAAATGATAAGGGGAAAAATGTAGCTCCCCGCATTTCCTCTAACTTTTCAGTATATTTGTGTTAATAATCATATTAACAATGCACATGAAATTTGCATTTAATTTCCTAGAAATTACAGAGTGAACATCCTTAATAATCAAATTCCTTCAACTGTTAATATTTAAAGGCCACTGACAGGCAGCTAATTATATTTTCATTACAAAAGACATTTTAGTCTGGTCATTATTGTAGCTCTCATAAGTCACAGCTGGCTAAGAGTGATGATTACTTTTTTCATGCATGCTATGCATAACAAATTCCAGCAATACTACTGGATCTAGCCAGAAGGAATGAATTTTTCAGGTGAGTAACAATATGATTTCTCCATGTTCTATGACTGAAGTATGTGTTATCTTCAGCAACATGACCTTACCATAAAGTTCTCAAGACTAAGAATGCCAATGATAGCTGTAGTATTTTAGGAGTCTATATGACCTCACTGGTCAACAGAGATTAGCCATCTGACACTGGGATGCACGTATACATATATATGCACATATACATATGTATATATACATATAATTTAATATGCATCTATTATAAATTAAATACATATATATGTTATAAAAGAGACTATATTAGCTTATTAAAGATTACATACATTTAAACTAGATTAGATTATATTAGTTTGCCAAAGATACTTTCTGATGAGGATTGACCCATAAGTCAAGTAGAGTCCGTTTAAAATTGTAGACTTCAAAGACAAAGAGTGTTATCTGGCCACATTAGTCCTTTTGTAGATAGAAACTCACAGAGGTTGTTGATGCCATGAAGTAGACCTGAGAAAAATCAGACCAAAGAAAATTCTGTTGTGCTTTTGGGAAGTGGAGAGTAGTCTCACTATTCACTGAGACATTATTGGCAATTGATAGTGGCTAGAAGAAAAAGAAGTTTATGTAAACGTGGTCATAGGTCAGCTACCTTCCAGCCATAAGGCCACACATTTAAAATGTATTTGTTTTTGTTTGTTTGTTTTTCTTTTTTTATTAGATATTTTATTTATTCACATTTCAAATGCTATACCCTTTCCTGGTTTCCCTTCCGGACATCCTCTATCCCATCCTCCCTCCTCCTGCTTCTATAAAGGTGCTCTTCCATTCACTCACACACTCCAACCTCCCTCTCCTGGCATTCCCCTTCTCTGACACATTGAGCCTTCCCAAGATCAAGGGCATACCCTCTCACTGATGCCCGACAAGGCCATCCTGTGCTACATATGCAGCTGGAGCCATGGATTCCTCCATTTTACTCTTTGGTTTGAGGTTTAGTCCCTGGGAGCTATGGGGTTCTGGTTGGTTGATATTGTTCTTCCTATGGAGTTGCAAACTCCTTCAGTTCTTTCAGTCCTTTCTCTAACTCTTCCATTGGGTTCCCTGTGCTCAGTCTAATGGTTGACTAAGAGCATCTACCTCTGTATTTGCCGGGCTCTGAAAAAGCCTCTCAGGAGACAGCTATATCAGGCTCCTGTAAGCAAGCAATTCTTGACATATTCAATAGTGTCTGGGTTTGGTGATTGTATATAGGTTGGATTCCCAGGTGGAGCAATCTTCGACTTGATGAGTAAATGAAGTAAGTAGAGAAAAATAACAATTGGAACAGGATAAAGAGGAGGAGGAGGAGGAGGAGGAGGAGGAGGG
>NW_021607662.1:0-1386 GCF_004785775.1 Grammomys surdaster | reverse complement strand
GAGGCATAGTAGAAAGCATATAACTTTTATTTTCTTTCATTTGGACCTTCTTTTTTTTTTTTGTGGTTTTTTTTTTTATTGGATGTTTTATTTACATTTCATATGTTGTCCCCTTACCCCATCCCCCACCCACCCAGGAACCCCCAATCCCCTCACACCTCCTCCTTCTTCTTTGTGGATGTAACCTCTATCTACCCCCCCACTCCCACCTCCCCACCCTCAAAACTCCCACCCCCTGGGGCGTCCAGCCTTCATGAGGTCAAGGATCTCATCTTCCACCTGTGCCCAGCAGGGCCCTCCACTCTTATATATTCAGCTAAGGCCCTGGATCCCTCCATAAGTGCTCCCAGGCTGGTGGTTTAGACCCTGGGAGCTGTGGTTGGTTGGTATTGTTGCTCTCCTCATGGGGCCACAAATCCTTTCAGCTCCTTCAGTCTTCACTCTAACTCCTCCATTGAGAACCCCATGATCACTTCAATGCCTAGTTGTGAGCATCTGCCTCTGAATATGTCAGACTCTTGAAGACCTCTGAGGAGACATCCATATCAGGCTCTTATCAGCATGCACTTCCTGACTTCCACATCAGCATCTACCTTTGGTGACTGCACATGGGATGGATACTCAGGTGGAAAGGTCTTCAGACGGCCCCTCCTTCAGTTTTTGTCCCTCGCTTTGTCTCCATATTTGCTCCCTTGAGTATTTTGTTGCTCCTTCTAAGAAGGACCGAATCACCCCCACTTGGTCTTCCTTCTTTATGGACTTCATGTGGCCTGTGAGTTGCATCTTGGGCATTTTAAGGTTCTGGGCTAATATCCAATAATCAGTGAGTGAATACCATGTGTGTTCTTTTGTGATTGGCTTACCTCACTCAGTATGATAATTTCTAGTTCCATCCATTTACCTAGGAACCTCTCAAATTCATTGTTTTTAATAGCTGAGTAATACTCCATTGTGTAAATATACCACATTTTTTTAATCCATTCCTCAGTTGAAGGACATCTGGGTTCTTTCCAGCTCCTGGCTATTATAAATAAGGCTGCTATGAACATAGTTGAGCATATGTCCTTATTATATGTTCGAGCACCTTCTGGGTATATGCCTAGGAGTGGTATAGCTGGATCCTCGGGTAATGCTATGTCCAATTTTCTGAGGAACCTCCAGACTGATTTCCAAAGTGGTTGCACCATCTTGCAGTCCCACCAACAATGGAGGAGTGTTCCTCTTTCTCCACACCCTCGCCAGCATCTACTATCACCTGAGTTTTTAATCTTAGCCATTCTGACTGGTGTGAGATGGAATCTCAGGGTTGTTTTGATTTGCATTTCCCTGACGACTAAGGATGCTGAACATTTCTTTAGATGCTTCTCGGCCATTCGAGTTTCTTCC
>NW_021607661.1:0-1000 GCF_004785775.1 Grammomys surdaster | reverse complement strand
AAAAAATGTGGTATATTTACACAATGGAGTATTACTCAGCTATTAAAAACAATGAATTCGAGAGGTTCCTAGGTAAATGGATGGAACTAGAAATTATCATCCTGAGTGAGGTTACCCAATCACAAAAGAACACACATGGTATTCACTCACTGATTATTGGATATTAGCCTAGAACCTTGAAATGCCCAAGATGCAACTCACAGGCCACATGAAGCCCATAAAGAAGGAAGACCAAGTGAGGGTGATTCGGTCCTTCTTAGAAGGAGCAACAAAATACTCAAGGGAGCAAATATGGAGACAAAGTGAGGGACAGAAACTGAAGGAGGGGCCATCTCAAGACCACCCCACCTGAGTATCTATCCCATGTGCAATCACCAAAGGTAGATGCTGATGTGGAAGACAGGAAGTACATGCTGATAAGAGCCTGATATGGATGTCTCCTCAGAGGCCTTCAAGAGTCAGACATATTCAGAGGCAGATGCTCACAATTAGCCATTGAACTGATCATGGGGTTCTCAATAGAGGAGTTAGAGTGAAGACTGAAGGAGCTGAAAGGGTTTGTGGCACCATGAGGAGAGCAACGATACCAACCAACCACAGCTCCCAGGATCTAAACCACCAGCCTGGGAGCACTTAGGGAGGGATCCAGGGCTTCAGTTGAATATGTAAGAGTGGAGGGCCCTGCTGGGCATAGGTGGAAGAAGAGAACCTTGACCTCATGACGGCTGGATGCCCCAGGGGGTGGTAATTTTGAGGGTGGGGATGTGGGAGTCGGGGGGTAGATAGAGGTTACATCCACAGAGAAGAAGGAGGAGGGGCGAGGGGATTGGGGGTTCCGAGGGGGTGGTGGGGGATGGGGTAAGGGGACAACATAGGAAATGTAAATAAATCATCCAATAAAAAAAAAGTAATACTGTATTAATCTTGTTTACTCTTATTAAGAAAATGAAAAGTAATTACCAAGAAGATGATACTAATTCAATGAGATTAGGGTTTAGGG
>NW_021607660.1:0-3171 GCF_004785775.1 Grammomys surdaster | reverse complement strand
TGTGTTGACATCCCATTGTGAGGTTGTGATCCAGATTCTCTGAACACTTAAATATGCCCATCTTCTAAAGCTGACTTCTAGGGTAGAGTTCATTTCACCATAAATGATAACAACCTTGGCTGATGATGCCATAATTTGTTTATCATATATCTTAGCCCTCGTCATGTATATCTGCATGGTTTCTGGGATCATGTTCACAAATGCTAAACAGATCCCATGCCTTTGCATTTCTTCTCTCAAGTCTGAGAGAAACTGAATGCCCTGGTCATCATCTGAGATGACCAGTCCTATCCAAGTCCATCTAAAATGAAGCATCAAGGATGCCATAGCATGAGACAAATGTGTGTCCTTGGTTGCTACCTGATAGACATAGGGAAACTGGTCATGGTCACTCAAGTTAGGATTAAATGGTCCAAAGAAAACCTAGAGGACATAGAAAGATGATGAAACATCCTGTAAGGAATATGAATGTTAGAAAGTTTGGAGTTATATACAAGTAACATTACTCACATTTCAGAACTCCTATTGAGGATAGTAAGATTACACTATAAATATCATATATTATTCCTATTAGATTCTAGACTATTCCTGAGAAGTCACCACGTTATAAAAACATACTTAACTGTTTTCTAAATGCATCAAAAATCTGATTATTTAATCCTTTATAATAAATGGATAACATATAAAAAAGGATACACACACAAACCTATGCCAAGCAAGTTTTCTCCCTAGGCACCTGTGAATAGAATAAAAAGGTGTTAATTCATCCAGTATCACACATTCTCACCTTTGGGATACTAGAATCAATTGCCATTTTTAAGGATGTTGTCCATAATGGTCCTATAAGTTCTACAGGACAGCTTCCTTGTAGTCCACATTCATAATTAATTAAATGCCAAGAATTATTTTGTGATAAGTAGTTTCTTTCCAGTTCTTCAAATGTAACTTCACACATGCCACCAGTGTGTGAGAATGCCAAAGACAAGTTCGGTAAAAGAGAAGGATTCCTGTTGATCTCATCAGTAGCAAAAATCATTACTAGAAAAAACTGGGATCTTCTTTCTGGTATTCTAAAAGAAGATAGAGGGATGATTGCGGAGAGTGCTAGGAACATGAAATTTTCTCTCCAATTGCAGTAAACTTCACACTAGGAGACACATATATGCCAATTTTTCTGAAATAAGCTTAAGAAATTAGTGATATTTAGAGATGAATAAATCTTAAGAATTCCCCCAAATCCATCACTCTTATATGATAATTTTTATATTTGTGACAATGTGTAAAGAGCTGTTTTATCTCTGAATGTCATACATGAACTAGATTACAGTTCTATAAACTAAGGTTCCTACATAATAGTCTTCAAGTTCTAATTACACATAACTAGGCATCTTTAAAATCTTGGGATCTCCAAGTGAACTTCATCTTTACTGCTTCTAGTTTCAATGTCTAAGATTAACACATGATCTTCTGGGCTCTTCCAAAGGCTTTGTGTCACTTCTCCAGCCATGCCTTCTGTAGCACTCTAGTCTCTGGTAGACGTCACTCCACTGCTGCTGCTGTTCTTAGCAGACATTCCATGATACTGGCATCTTTAATACTATGGTGACATCTGGTGCAACTAGGCTTCACCAATAGCCTCTCACAGGCTCTCTTCATAGTGAAAAAAGCTCACCTTCTTTACATGAATCCTTTATATCTTATCCATCAACTGCAACTGAGACTGCATCTTCATCACTGGCCTACCCTGGCATATCACAGTACCAAGCCTTAGCTGCCCTCCATGAACATTTCATACCTTCAAAACCCATACCACCTAGGTCATTCTTACTTGTTACCAACCCAGCTGCAACACAAGTGATAACTTTGGCTCTCTGGAACACAGCTTCTTTGTGATCTGAGAAAACACTTACCAGAAGATTTCATCTCATTGATGCTGGTCCCTTCTTCAGCAATGCTAATTTCTTACCTCCAGCTAACCAGCATCAATTGTCTCAGTACTCCCTTCTATTCTTGACTCTAATGCCAGAGCAACATGGCAGAAGCCACCTATTTCTGCTGCTTGCTGTTGATAGAACATACTGCCCCTTATTCTCTTATCAGATTTCTGTTTTCCAAATTTCTCACTCCTGGAGTTTGCCCAGTAGATTGACCTTGAACAGAAAGATCTTCATGCCTCTGTCTCCTGAATGCTGGTGTTAAAGCTTTGTACCACCATGCCTGGGCTTCTTTTCTTCACCTAGAACTTATTCTGTTCAAAACTGACCTTGAACTCAGAGATCTACCTGCCTTTTTTTCCATGGATTAAATCTGTGCATCACCATGCCTGTGCCTATGTTTTCATGACCACTATTCCTGAACATTCAGATCAAAAGCCTGTGTCTTCCAGCCTCAGTATCAGGATCACATGTGGGCCTTCTATTTTTGGATTGTAGGTCATTCCAGACTAAAAGTCCAAACTATTCCTTGTTCAATTGCAAACACAAACATGATTATGTGGGTGGAATCTTTTCCTGAGATCACCATTCTGTTAATATCTTTATTTCCTTGAACAGAGGTTTCAGCTCCATTTCACTTCCTCGGGTCCATTTATTATCATTTAAACCATATATTGTATTTTGATTCTGTCTAAGTTTGCTATGTTTGAACAGCATGCTCTTCATGAGACTAAATCAGAAAATAAAGACCTTGCTAGGGTTTTTAGAAACTGCTTTTGTCAATGCAATTAATATACATCTCCTAATATTAGCCACAGTTAGACTCTTCAGACAAGGGCATAAAACAGTCACATTCTCCAGCAGAATACCACAAAAATAGTCTCCAGGCCACAGTATGAAATTCTTCTCTGCTGAAATATCTTAGGCCAGGTCTGTACAGTTCAAACCACTCTCAACAACAAAGTATTCTATATTTTTATTAGAATAGCCCATTAAGTCCCACTTAAAGCATTCCACTGCATTCCAAATCCCAAATCGACATTCTTCTACACAAAAGCATAGCCAGGCCTAACACGGCAATACTCCAGTCCCTGGTATTAATTTCTGTCTTCATTCGATTTTCACTGCTGAAAACAGGCACCGTGATCCAGGAAACAAGTATAAAGGCAAAGTTTGTTTGGAGCTGGCTAACAGGTTCAGAGTTTCAGAGCATTACTCTATCTTCATCTGAAGGTCA
>NW_021607659.1:0-1753 GCF_004785775.1 Grammomys surdaster | reverse complement strand
TTCCTCTCCACAAACTTTCTCAGCATTCTGGATATCTTCCTTCTCTTCTTTTCTCTCTTGGTCTCAAGCCAGGGAAATTCTAAAGACTGGTCCCTGTCTGTCCTTCCCAACTATTAGCTATTGGCATTTTTATTTACCATTCAGAAACAACTAGGGTCATAGTCCCAGAAGCTATGTACAGACACTCTTGTATGCAGTATTGGGGAACGCAAAGTAACATTAGAAAACAGCAGCATTAGGTCATACCCACTACATACATGTGCTAAGGAAGTAATCTAAGAGATAGGGAATTTGTATAGGGCCTTCAGTGAACCAATTCTAATGAAAAGGGAAGGAATACAAAAAAGAACAGTGTCCTATTTAAAACCTCTCTACATCCTTGTATGGAGATTATTAAATGCAGTTTAAAGAGCTGAAAACATAATTTTGGTAAAATATTGGCCATAACAATTAACCCAGCCCTTACCCATACCAATATAGCCTTACTTTACTCTTAACATTACACTTAGCCATGGCCTTACACTTACCCCTACATTTACCTCTAATATTACGTGTAAGCCAACCACTTGCAATACAACTATTCCAACCCTAATTCAAACCTTAAATCCTAACCCTAACATTATACCTTAGCATAATCCTACATGTAATCTCAACCATACCTCTTTCCTTACATTTAACCCTATCTGGAAAACTACTCCTACCCTTAACCTAAAACTAACTCTTACTCATACCCTTAACATACCCTTACACTAAAACTAACCCTAACTGTAACCCTTACCATTACCCTAACTATAACCCTAATACTAACCCTAAACCCTAATCCTAAGCCCCAACCCAACCCCTACTTTTACCTTGCCCTTACTATAACCCTGATAATAACCCTAACCTTGATGCTAACCCTAATACTAAATTTACTTTTACCCTTAACCTTACATTTACCTTTACCACTAAAGCTAACCCCACCCAAACTCCAATTTCAAACCCAAATCTTACCTTTAAAATTACCCCTTCCCTTACTTCTGTCCTGTGTGCTCATCCCTATACATACCGCTACCCCATGGCCTATCCCTACCCATATCCCTACCTCTACCCATCTCTACCTTTACCTCTTCCCCTACACTTACCCCCTTCCTATCCCTAACTCTTACCCTTAACCAAACCTTTACCCCTGTTCTTACACTTGTTCTTTTGCCCAACCCTACCTTGCCACTAACCCTACACATACTCCTAACCCTCCCCCAAACCCCAAATCAGCCTCAACCCCTACACATAACCATATACTCCCCATAGCCCATATCCTAATCCTATCTTAATACGTAAAATTAGGCCTTACATTAGATTTGTGCCTAACACTTTTTCTAACCATTACCTTCACCCTTACTCTCACTCTTACTACTAACTTTATCCTAACCCTACCTTAAACTGACCACTACCAGTAACCCGGCACCAAACAACACCCACCCAGGCCCAGGTCTCTACCTCTCCACCTAACCATACCCTGATGCCAAACCCCAGCCCTAAACCTAACCATAACCCTACATCTATACCTACCCTCATCCCTACAATTATCCTTGCCCCTCACTTTACTCTTACAATTACTCTTACATCTTACCTTTATCCCTAATCTTATCTACCTCTATTGCATACCCTAACCCACAGCTAACCTTCCCCCTAGGTCTACCACATTTCTAAACCTAACACAGCTTTAATACCAAACTCTACTTCAGCCCCAATCCCTACTCCTACACCTAAC
>NW_021607658.1:0-1019 GCF_004785775.1 Grammomys surdaster | reverse complement strand
TGCATGTCCTAATCATATTTAAATGCATGAAGGAATTCATAGTAGAAGTAAACTGCTGTGATTTTAATATGCTTGGAGCAAAGAAGTGGCAATATTAAGATGTTTGGCCTTGTTGAAGTAAATGGTTTTGTCTGGAAAAAAGTGAATTCCTATGGTGGTTGCCTTTGGAGCTCTGGCCAGGATAAAACAGACCCTGCTACAATTTGGCTGGAAAACTGACTCTTCCTGGCTGCCTTCTCATGAAGATACAGAACTCTGAGCTGTATCTCCAGCATCATGGCTGCCTGCATGCTGCTAATCTTCCTGCTATGATGGTAATTGACTAAACATTTGAAACTGTAATCCAGGCCCAATTAAATACTTGCCTCTAAAACAGTTTCCTTTGTCACAGTGTCTCTTCTTAGCAATGGAAATTCTATCAAAGACAAAGTTGATACCCCAGACACAAGTATTGCTATGACAGTCTTGACTATGTTTTTGTTAGGAGCAATGTGGAGTTTTAGACTTAGAATTGTTCTTGTATTAAGTGGAACTTATTGGTCCATTCTGTTAGGAATATGGAACACATACCTATGTACTAAGGGTGATTTGTACTTTGTATATAGTTTTTATGATATTTTGCTGAAGAATGATTTGCCTTCCTCCCTTGTCTGAAGAGTGTCCTTGAAGCTAAGGTAAGGAGGTTTATGTTGATTCCCTTGACAAATAAAGTCTCAGGAAAGCAAAGCATAGCCTTTGTCTTATGTATACTCTCATGGTGATTCTTTTGATCAAACATAGAAATCTTAGAAATGGAAATTTTAAAATGTTAGATTAAAAGAGAAAAGGCTCATCAGGAAGTTGAATGAAGCTAAATCCTGTGATCAATGCTATCCAAAGGTATTAAAGAAATGGTGATGTTATGGCAAGATTCCATCCAACTAAACTATGGATGTGAAGTTGTATGAAGGAGAACTGTATCATGATGGGCACTATTATTACCTGGTCATTGTTTCCATGTGAACATAAGGAGATACAAC
>NW_021607657.1:0-1335 GCF_004785775.1 Grammomys surdaster | reverse complement strand
CCCATTATAAAACAAGTTCCCTTGAGTTTTTTTTCAGTTCGGCCTAAAAATCTTTATTTTCCTCCAAGCATAGATGCTTTTCTCCAAGCCTCTTTCTGGACTACCTTTCCCTTGCTCTTCAGTTCGCAGCTCGGCAGACAGCTCTCTCATATCTCCATTGTCTCTAGGCCCTTTGCGGTCCTCAACTCTGAAGGGCCTGTAGAACCCAGGGCCTTTAGAATCTCGCTGATGCTAGACTGCTGCTACGGCGGTTGCCATGGAGACTTCTGAGAGGACCAACCTTCGGTGTCCTAGTGATGGAATAAAGTTGGTGCCAGCGTCGCCAGGGGGTGCGTCACTCGACTGATGACTATTGATACTTCAGCTTTATTTAATTCTGATTTCCCATGAACTGGGACTGATGACTATTGATTATTTATGTTCATTTATTTCTGATTAACTATTATCGATGAATGGCGAATACTGTTTATTCCTGTTCATTTATTTCTGACTTACAATTATCTATGACTGATGACTATTGATATTTCAGCTTTATATATTTCTGATTTACTATTAAGCATGACTGATGACTATTGATTATTCATGCTCATTTATTTCTGATTAACTATTATCCACGAATCGTGAATATTGATTATTCTGTTCATTTATTTCTGACTATATTATTTATGACACATGACTTTTGATATTTCAGCTTTATTAATTTCTAATTTCCCATGAACTGTGACTGATGGCTATTGATTGTTCATATTCATTTTTTTCTGATTTACTATTATCCACGAATGGTGAATATTGATTATGCATGTTTATTTATTTCTGACTTACTATTATCTATGACTGATGACTAATGATATTTCAGCTTTATATATTTCTGATTTACTACAAACTATGACTAATGAGCATTGATTATTCATTTTCATTTTTTTCTGGTTTACTATGTCCATGAATCGTGAATATTGATTATTCATGTTCATTTATTTCGGACTTACTATTATCTATATCTGATGACTATTGATATTTCCACTTTATGTATTTCTGATTTCCTATTAAGCATGACTGATGACTATTGGTTATTCATGTTCATTTATTTGTGATTTACTATTATACACGAATTGTGAATATTGATTATTCGTGTTCATTTATTTCTAACTTACTGTTATCTATGACTAATGAGTATTGATTTTCATGTTCAGTTTTTTTCAGAATTACTATTATCCACGAGTGGTGACTATTGATTATTCATGTTCATTTATTTCTCATTTACTATTAACAATGATTGGTGAACATTTATTATTCCTGTTCTTTTATTTCTGACTTTCTATTATGTATGACTGATGA
>NW_021607656.1:0-1076 GCF_004785775.1 Grammomys surdaster | reverse complement strand
AAAGAGATATCAAAGAACTTTATGAAAAAGGAGTAATTTGCATTTAATATTCATAAAAAATAGAAAATTTATAAGGAGAACATTTGATTTGTAAAGTAATGTGATTTAAAACAGTATTTCCTGATTAAATTGAACATTTACTTGGCAAGAAATTCATAAAATTGAAAAAACTGTGGAAAATCAAACAAAAGAGATATCAAAGAAACTTATGAAAAAGGAGTAATTTGCACTTAAATTCATAATAATAGAAAATTGATAAGGAGTACATTTGATTTGTAAGTTAATGTGATTTAAAACAGTTTTCCTGACAAAATTGAATATTTACTTGGCAAAAAATTCATAAAATTTAAAACACTGTGGAAAAAGCTAGTGAAAATTTCAGGAAAAATAGTGAAAACTTGAAGAACAATTACAAAGCTAATAATAAACTATAATCAAACGGAAGAGAAATCAAAGAAAATTAGGAAAAAGGAGAAATTTGTATTGAAAATCCATAAAAAATAGAAAATTGATAAGGAGACCATTTGATTTGTAAAGGAATGTGATTTAAAACAGTTTTTATTCCTAAAATTGAACATTTACTTGGCAAAAAATTCATAAAATTGAAAACACTGTGGAAAAAGCTAGTGAAAAATTCAGGAAAATTAGTGAAAACCTGAAGAAAAATTACAATCCCAATAATTAACTATACTCAAGGTGAAGAGAAATCAAAAAAGGTATGAAAAAGGAGAAATTTGCATTTAAATTTCATAAAGAATAGAAAATTGATAAGAGACAATTTGATTTGAAAAGGAATGTGATTTAAATCAATTTTTACTGATAAAATTATACATTTACTTGGCAAAAAATTCATAAATTTGAAAACACTGTGGAAAAATCAAACGAAAGAGATATCAAAGAACTTTATGAAAAAGGAGTAATTTGCATTTAAAATTCATAAAAAATAGAAAATTGATAAGGAGACCATTTGATTTGTAAAGGAATGTGATTTAAAACAGTTTTTCCTGACAAAATTGAACATTTACTTTGCAAAAAATTCATAAAATTGAAAACACTGTGGAAAAAGCTAGTGAAAA
>NW_021607655.1:0-1020 GCF_004785775.1 Grammomys surdaster | reverse complement strand
TACAGTCAGAACACAGAGCACAGCATGAACTACCAGTACAGATAAAGCCCCAAGCTGCCCCTCTCAACCTTCTGCACCTCTGCCTCCAACTTTTCTCGGGAGATTGAGTCTGCACATGACCAGTTGCCATGTTCACTGGGCCCACCTTCCATGTTGCTTACCTTGCCACGCTGTGAGGTGTGGTGGTCCCCGGGACCCGTGCCGTGACCCCTATAGCTGTGTTTTGGACTCTGTGTCTTCAGTGGTTTGTTAATTACCATTACACCTTGTCTGATAGTGTTCCGAGTTCTTGCAGTGCAAGAACAGTATCCTTGTCTGTTTATGCCTGGTATAAGTTCCATCGGTGTCTTTAAATAGTTGCAGAAGGGATACGTCATCTGTTAATCCTTTTTCTGAAGTGAGTTACATGAGCTTTCATTCTTTAAATGCTTAGTGATTCAGTTTTATAAGTGAAAATTTTATCTTATAAAACAGTGGGGTTTTTTTGTTTGTTTGTTTGTTTGTTTTGGGATTTTTTTGTATGTTTGGATCATTCAGACAGTACATTTGAATTCCACTGAATGTAGATAAATAAAAGAAAAACAAAACAAACAAACAAAAAAAGACTGTGTTTTACTTTCAGAGAATCTGTGTTCAGTTCCCAGCACAGACATCACACAGTGTTCAATGACCTGCAACTCCAGCTCCAGTTGGATCTGAGGACTCCAGCCTTTTCAGGTTCCTGATTTCACACACAGACACACAGACAGAGAGACAGAGAGACAGACAGACAGACACACACACACACACACAAACATGGGTGAGGACCATACATACTTACAAATCATAAAAATAACCTTTAAAATATTTTTCAGGAAGATAAAGTAATTGTTGAGGGTACTTTTGATTCCTGAGATTCCACTTTATTTACAACATTTTCTTTCTTCCTTTCTCTTCCTAGTCCCTCTCACAGCCCTCACCACATTCATTAAAATAAATTAACTTTATAAAATCAACACAAAAGTGTAGTAAAGATGAATC
>NW_021607654.1:0-1136 GCF_004785775.1 Grammomys surdaster | reverse complement strand
TGTCAATATTTTATTTAATAAACAATTCTGTAAATATATTTATTTAATAACCAGTTCTGTCAATATCTTTATTTAATAACCAATTCTGTCAATATCTTTATTTAGAAACCAATTCTGTCAATATTTTTATTTAATAAACAATTCTGTCAATATCTTTTTTAATAAACAATTCTGTCAATATCCTTATTTAATAACCAATACTATCAATAACTTTACTTAATAAACAATTCTGTAATAACCAATTATGTCGATATCTTCATTTGAATACCAATTCTGTCATTATCTTTATTTAAAAACCAATTGTGTCAATATCGTATTTAATAATCAATTATGTAGTAACCAATTCTGTCCATATCTTTATTTTATAATCAATTATGTAATAACTTATTCTGTCAATATCTTTATTTAATAACCAGTTCTGTCAATATCTTTATTTAATAACCAGTTATGTCAATATCTTTATTTAATAATCAATTTTGTCCTAACGAATTCTGTTAATATCTTTATTTAAAAACCAATTCTGACAATATCTTTATTTAAAAACCAATTCTGTCAACATTTTAATTTAAAAACCAGTTCTGTCAATACCTTTATTTTATAACCAATTCTGTCTCTCAATATCTTTATTTAATAACCTATCCTGTCAATATCTTTATTTAAAAATCAATTCTGTCAATATCTTTATTTAAAAACCAATTCTGTCAATATCTTTCTTTAACTAACAATTCTATCAATAAGTTTATTAAATAACCAGCTCTGTCAATATCTGTATATAATAACCAATACTGTCTCTTACTATCTTTATTTAATACCCAATTCTGTCAATACCTTTTTTAACAAATAATTCTGTCAACATTTTAATTTAAAAACCAGTTCTGTCCATATCTTTATTTCATAACCAATTGTGTCTCTCAATATCTTTATTTAATAACAAATCCTGTCAATGTCTTTATTTAATATCCAATTCTGCCATTATCTTTACTTAATAACCAATTATGTAATAACCGATTCTGACAATATCTTTATTTAATAACCTATTCTGTCAATATATTTATTTAAAAACCAATTCTGTCAACATCTTTATTTAACCAACAATTCTCACAATATCTTTATTTAAAATCCAATTCTGTCAATAT
>NW_021607653.1:0-1187 GCF_004785775.1 Grammomys surdaster | reverse complement strand
TCATTGATACATATGGAATGTCGAAGTAAGTTGCTAGATTCCTGCAGAAAAGCACTATAGAACGTACTGAACAAACCTCATGTAAAGATACAAACATTGCAGTGTATTCTTAATTTGAGAGCTATAGGCATGTACAAAACAGCTGAAAACACCTAAATCATGTTACCTGTGACATTCAAGTTAGGAAGTGTATTTGGTTTAAAGCAGAAACACTTTTAACACCCGGCCATGTATCTTTCATTGTTACATATAGACTGTCCAAGTCAATTGCTAGATTCCAGCAGAAAAGCACTATAGAACATATTGAACACACCTCATGTAAAGATACACTTATTGCAGTGTATTCTTACTTCCTGAGCTAAAGGCAAGTACAACAGAGTTGAAAACACCTAAATCACATTACATGTGACATTTCAGATAGGAAGTGTGTTTGGTTTAAAGCAGAAACACTTTTAACACCCAGCCATGTATCTTTCATTGTTACATATGGATTGTCCAAGTAAGTTGCTAGATTCCAGCAGAAAAGCACTATAGAACATATTGAATATACTTCTTGTAAAGATACATGCATGGCAGTGTTTTCTTACTTCCAGAGCTAAAGGCAAGTACAACGCAGCAGAAAACACCTAAATCACCCTACATGTGACATTTCAGTTAGGAATTGTGGTGGGTTTAAAGCAGAAACACTTTTAACACCCGGCCATGCATCTTTCAATGATACACATCGAATGTCCAAGTAAGTTGCTAGATTCCTTCAGAAAAGAACTATAGAACGTACTGAACATTACTCATGTAAAGATACACGCATTGCAGTGTATTCTTACTTTCAGAACTATAGGCAAGTACAAAACAGATGAAAACACCTAAATCATATTACCTGTGACATTTCAGTTAGGAACTGTGTTTGGTTTAAAGCAGAAACACTTTTCACACCCGGCCATGTATCTTACATTGTTTCATATGGAATGTCCAAGTAAGTTGCTAGATTCCAGGAGAAAAGCACTATAGAACGTATTGAACATACTTCATTTAAAGATACATGCATTGCAGTGTTTTCTTACTTCCAGAGCTAAAGTCAAGTAAAACAGAGCTGAAAACACCTAAATCATGTTACATGTGTGATTTCAGTTAGGAAGTGTGTTTGGTTTAAAGGAGAAACCCTTTTAACACTGGGCCATGTATCTTAC
>NW_021607652.1:0-1040 GCF_004785775.1 Grammomys surdaster | reverse complement strand
CAATTCTCTCAATATCTTTTTTTAATAACCAATTCTGTCAATATCTTTATTTAATAACCAATTCTGTCAACATCTTCATTCAAAACCAATTCTGTCAATATCTTTATTTGAAAACCAACTCTGTCAATATCTTTATTTAATAACCAATTCTGTCAATATCTTTATTTAAAAAACAATTCTGTCAATTTCATTATTTAAAAACCAGTTATGTCAATATCTTTATTTAATAACCAATTCTGTCAATATCTTTATTTATAAACAATTCTGTCAATATCTTTATTTTATAAACAATTCTGTCAATATCTTCATTTAAAAACAATTCTGTCAGTATCTTTATTTAAAAACCAATACTGTCAGTATCTATAATTAAAAAACAATACTGTCAATATCTTTATTTAATAACCAATTCTGTCAATATCTATATTTAAAAACCAATTCTGTCAATATGTTTATTTAAAAACCATTTCTGTCAATATGGTTACTTAAAAACCAATTCTGTCAATATCTTTTTTTTAAAAAACAATTCTCTCAATATCTTTATTTAATAACCAATTCTCTCAACATCTTCATTCAAAACCAATTCTGTCAATATCTTTATTTGAAAACCAACTCTGTCAATATCTTTATTTAAAAATCAATTCTGTGAATATCTTGATTTCAAAACCAATTCTGTCAATACCTTTTCTTAAAAAAACTGTCATTATCTTTTTTAATAACAAATTATGTCAATATCTATATTTAAAAACCAATTCTTTCAATATCTTTATTTAAAAACCAATTCTGTCAATATATTTTTTAAAAAAACAATTCTGTCTAAATCTTTATTTAATAACCAATTCTTTCAATATCTTTATTTAAAAACGAATTCTGTCAATAAATTATTTACAAACCAGTTCTGTCAATATCATTATTTGAAGACCAGCTCAGTCTCCCATCCAAGTACTAACAAGACCCTACCCTGCTTAGCTTCAGAGATCAGAAGAGATCGGGCGCATTAAGGGTGGTATGGCCATAAATAAAGATACTGACAGAATTGGTTA
>NW_021607651.1:0-1134 GCF_004785775.1 Grammomys surdaster | reverse complement strand
CCAAGCTGTGCTGACCTGAGATTTTCATGAATTCTCCATTGTGACACACTTCCTATGACAAAGCGAACCCATCCTCAGGACGACCACATATCTGATTAGTGCTAAATTCACGTAGGCTAAGCATAGTGAAACAATCAAAACCATTCCCTGGTACTAATTTGCCTCTGAAGAAAAAACCAAAGAGATTATGGGGGCTATACCAAGCCAAAGGATCTTAGAAACTATCCAATGCCAAAATACCCATAGTCTAGTCCAGACTCAACAAATCTCAGAATCTTAAATGTCCATTTCTCTTCCTGAACTCTCTAAAATTCATAATTCATTCCAGCATCAAGTAAAAGCTTAACATCAGATCATATATGTACAGCATCATAGGGTGTATAAAAACATTTCAAAACTTCACAGTGATGATACTCCTTCAAATAAAGCCAAAAATACAACTGCAAAAATTTCAATTCCTGAATTGACTTTACTGATGTCCAACTCTTTTAAGGTTTGCAAACTATAATCCACTTGTGCTGTATAAAAGAAACTGTTACATTTGTCTTGTGCTGGTTCCAATCCCTTATAGCTGCTTTCCTAAACAGGCATCCCACAGGGTTCACTGAGGATTATCTGGTCTTTTACAAAAAGAACTTGGGTTTCACCTTTCAGTTCTAGTTTCAGTGTGACCATAAGCTCCTGCCAATAGTACTCCACTGTTGCTGCTCTTTCTTGTGGTCACCCATTTTACTGGACTCTCAAACACATCCAGTTCTTCGGCTTCTACCAGGCAGCACTTCCACCATGAGCCTCTCCTAGGCAGTCTTCAAGGTATCAATCATCAGCTTCATTGTATAACACCTTTCAGTCCTTTGACTTCAACAGACACTGAAGCAGCAATTTCCCCCAGGGCCTTACCTAGCCACTCACAGGACCAGGCCTCAACTGCTCTTCAGGATCCCTGCATTCCTTCAGTACCAACTGGAAGATTCTTACAGAATATATGGCTGCTTGCAGGAGGGCTATCTCTGGAACACAGCTTCTTGGTGCTCTCATAAAATACTTCCCATATATTATACATCAACGGTGACAGTATCTAAGTCACTGGCAAATTCTTAGCTCAAACTAACATGATTCAGCTGTCCAGGTAAA
>NW_021607650.1:0-3974 GCF_004785775.1 Grammomys surdaster | reverse complement strand
GATTTCAGCCCTGAGTATGATTATTTCCTGTTGTCAATATCTCTTGGATGTATTTGCTTCTCTTTGTTATAGAGCTTTCAGGTGTGCTGTCAAGCTGCTAGGGTATGCTCTCTCAAGGTTCTTTTTGTAGGCACTTAGAACTATGAGTATTCTTCTTAGCACTGCTTTCCTTGTGTCCCAAAAGTTTGGTTTTGATGTTTCTTCAATTTCATTAAATTCTACAAAGTCTTTAATTTCATCCTTTATTTCTTCCTTGACCAAGTTATCATTGAGTAGAGAGTCTTTCAGTTTCCGCGTGTATGTCAGCTTTGTGTTGTTTCTGTTATTATTGAAGATCAGCCTTAGTCTTTGTTGATCTGATGGATACATGGGATTATGTCAATCTTCTTATATCTGTCTAGGCCTGTTGATGAGAAGAAGGTATATTCTTTTGTTTTTATGATGAAATGTTCTATAGATATTTGTTAAATCCATTTGGTTTATAACTTCTCTTAGTTTCACAATGTCTCTGTTTAGTTTCTGTTTCCACTATCTGTCCATTTATGAGAGTGCAGTGTTTAAGTCTCCCTCTATTATTGTGTGAGGTGCAATGTGTGCTTTGAGTTTTAGTAAAGTTGTTTTATGAATGTCATTGCCCTTGCATTTGGAGCATAGATATTCAGAATTGAAAGTTCATCTTGGTAGATTTTTCCTTTGACAAGACTGAAGTGTCCTTCCTTATCTTTTTTGACAATGTTTGGTTGATATCTATTTTAATCGAAATATGAGGATGGTTACTACAGGGAGTTTTAAAGTGTAGAAGTCTTTCCACTTATACAATACTCTCTAACAAATATATGTGAATTTCTGAGGGCCACTTAAAAGATCACACTGAAAAATCTAAGCATAATGAAATGTAAAAATTTTTACCTGTTGACAGACATTGAATAGTCGTTTGGATTCTTCGGTTTGCAGAAATTCTACTTTTTGAAGAATGAGTTCATGGTAGGTGTGGGCCACAGCATACACAGCATTATACCAATTGTAACCTTCTTCACTCAGGGACATGTCAAATTTGTGCAGTGCTAACCATTCCTCTGTGTTGTTCAATAGAAAATGATCCATCTTGCTATTGTTGTTCTTAGAGATTGAACAATTAAAATAATTCCAGTTCGGCATAATCTGAGAAATGTCTGTTGGATATTTGGAAGTGTTTTTTATTTGTACAAAATTGCTAAATTTAGCAATGTCATTGTTGTGGTGTACAAAAGTGACAGTCCCATGGAAGAAATCAAGACTGAAATCTTTTTTATTTGTGATGACATCTCATTGTGAGGTTGTGATCCAGATTCTCTGAACACCTAAATATGCCCATCTTCTAAAGCTGACTTCTAGGGTAGAGTTCATTTCACCATAAATGATAACAACCTTGGCTGATGATGCCATAATTTGTTTATCATATATCTTAGCCCTTGTCATGTATATCTGCATGGTTTCTGGGATCATATTCACAAATGCTAAACAGATCCCATGCCTTTGCATTTCTTCCCTCAAGTCTGAGAGAAACTGAATGACCTGGTCATCATCTGAGATGACAAGACCTACCCAAGTCCATCTAAAATGAAGCATCAAGGATGCCATAGCATGAGACAAACGTGTGTCCTTGGTTGCTACCTGATAGACATAGGGAAACTGGTCATGGTCACTCAAGATAGGATTAAATGGTCCAAAGAAATCCTAGAGGACATAGAAAGATGACGAAACATCCTGTAAGGAATATGAATGTTAGAATGTTTGGACTTATATACAAGTAACATCACTCACATTTCAGAACTCCTATTGAGGATAGTAAGATTACATTATAAATATCATATATTATTCCTATTAGATTCTAGACTATTCCTGAGAAGTCACCACGTTATAAAAACATACTTAACTGTTTTCTAAATGCATCAAAAATCTGATTATTTAATCCTATATAATAAATGGATAACATATAAAAAAGGATACACACACAAACCTATGCCAAGCAAGTTTTCTCCCTAGGCACCTATGAATAGATTAAAAGGATGTTAATTCATCCAGTATCACACATTCTCACCTTTGGGCTCCTAGAATCAATTGCCATTTTTAAGGATGTTGTCCATAATGGTCCTATAAGTTATACAGGACAGCTTCCTTGTATTACACATTCATAATTAATAAAACACAAAAAACTATTTTGTGATAAGTAGTTTGTTTCCAGAATTTCAAATGTAACATCACACATGTCACCACTGTGTGAGAATGTCAAAGACATGTTCCGTAAAAGATAAGGATTCCTGTTGATCTCATCAGTAGTAAAAATCATTACCAGAAAAAACTCGGATCTTCTTTCTGGTATTCTAAAAGAAGATAGAGGGATGATTGCAGAGAGTGCTAGAAACATGAAATTTTCTCTCAAATTGCAGTAAACTTCACACTAGGAGACAGGTAAGTGCTGACTTTTCTGAAATAAGCTTAAGAAATTAGTAATATTTAGAGATGAATAAACCTTAAGAATTCCCCCAAATACATCACTCTTACATGATAATTTTTATATTTGTGACAATGTGTAAAGAGCTGTTTTATCTCTGAATGTCATACATGAACTAGATTACAGTTCTATAAACTAAGGTTCCTACACAATAGTCTTCAAGTTCTAATTACACAGAACTAGACATCTTTAAACTCTTGGGATCTCCAAGTCAACATCATCTTTACTGCTTCTAGTTTCAATGTCTAAGATTTACACATGATCTTCTGGGCTCTTCCAAAGGCTTTGTGTCACTTCTCCAGCCATGCCTTCTGTAGCACTCTAGTCTCTGGTAGACTCCACTCCATTGCTGCTGCTGTTCTTAGTAGACATTGCATGATCCTGGCATCTTCAATACTATGGGGACTTATGATGCAACTAGGCTTCACCAATAGCCTCTCATAGGCTCTCTTCATAGTGAAAAAAGCTCACCTTCTTTACATGAATCCTTTACATCTTAGCCATCAACTGCAACTGAGACTGCACCTTCACCACTGGCCTACCCTGGCATCTCACAGTTCCAAGACTTAAGTGCTCTCTATGAACACTTCATACCTTCAAAACCCATACCACCTAGGTCATTCTTACTTGTTACCAACCCAGCTGCAACACAAGTGATAACTTTGGCTATCTCTGGAACACAGCTTCTTTGTGATCTGAGAAAACACTTACCAGATGATTTCATCTCATTGATGCTGGTCTCTTCTTTAGCAATGCTAATTTCTTACCTCCAGCTAACCAGCATCAATTGTCTCAGTAGTCCCTTCTATTCTTGACTCTAATGCCAGAGCAACATGGCAGAAGCCACCTATTTCTGCTGCTTGCTGTTGCTAGAACATACTGCCTCTTATTCTCTTATCAGATTTCTGTTTTCCAAATTTCTCACTCCTGGAGTTTGCCCAGTAGATTGACCTTGAACAGAAAGATCTTCATGCCTCTGTCTCCTGAATGCTGGTGTTAAAGCTTTGTACCACCATGCCTGGGCTTCTTTTCTTCACCTAGAACTTATTCTGTTCAAAACTGACCTTGAACTCAGAGATCTACCTGCCTTTTTTTCCATGGATTTAATCTGTGCATCACCATGCCTGTGCCTAAGTTTTCATGACCACTAATCCTGAACTTTCAGATCAAAAGCCTGTATCTTCCAGCCTCAGTATCTTGATCACATGTGGGCCTTCTCTTTTTGGATTGTAGGTCATTCCAGACTAAAAGTCCACACTATTTCTTGTTCAACTGCAAACACAAACCATAAGATTATGTGGGTGGAATCTTGCCCTGAGATCACCATTTCCTTAATATCTGTATTTCCTTGAACATAGGTTTCAGCTCCATTTCACTTCCTGGGGTCCATTTATTATCATTTGATCCATATATTGTACTTTCATTCTTTCTAAGCTTGCTATGCTTGATTAGAATGCTCTTCATGAGACTAAATCACAAA
>NW_021607649.1:0-1101 GCF_004785775.1 Grammomys surdaster | reverse complement strand
AGCCAGGGTTGCCTGACCTCCCTGGGCTTGAGTGAACCAAGGATCTCAGTGTTGCTCAGACACTGTTTAAGGTGACCATCCTTTTGTGTCAAGAGACAGTCATTTGTCACTGTTTCAAGTCACAGATGAGGGACAATGAACTCCACTTCCTTTTGAAAGGGCTGCACAGGATGAAGCCAAGGCTTTCTAAGGACTTGCAGCAACTGAGGCATGTAGATGTTCATAAATACAATGGACAGGTCAAACGTGCACACACACAAACTGTGACTTAAGTTTTTCTCTTGATCTGAAAAATCCCTCAATTTTGATCTTAATCATTGGAAATTTAATTTCAGGGCTTAGCACTGTGTATCAGCCACCTTTTAATTACATAAGTAATTTGAACAGGAGAAATTGAATGTGAAGAATTATTAAGTAGTGGAAGATGACTAATCCCTAAAAGAGACCCCATGAGATTCTAGTGGAGTAACGGTAAATACACACAGCAGCTACTCCTGGAGAGGAGGGGCAGAGAATAAGGCTGAGTCTAATGACTCAGCTAAGTCCTTTCTTTCTTTCTTTCTTTCTTTCTTTCTTTCTTTCTTTCTTTCTTTCTGTCTCTCTCTCTCTCTCTCTCTCTCTCTCTCTCTCTCTCTCTCTCTCTTTCATTCTTTCTTTTTTTTGTTTTTTTGTTTTTGGAGACAGGGTTTCTCTGTGTAGCCCTGGCTGTCCTGGAACTTACTCTGTAGACCAGGCTGGCCTCGAACTCAGAAATCCACCTGCCTCTGCCTCCCAAGTGCTGGGATTAAAGGCGTGTACCACCAACGCTCAGCAGCTAAGTTCTTTCTATCTTGGGCAGCCTACTGGCTGGTAGAAGAACTTGTTAGTAGGTATGATCACAAGAAAATCTGTAGGAACAGCCTTTTGGGTGCTCAACACTTGCTTTCCAGAAGCAGACTACAGGGGACAGAGTCTGGACTGCTGCTGATCTTTGAGCTCTCTGGAGTGAGTGCCTGCCCCTGCTGGCTGCTCATCTCTGCTGAATATTAGAATCATTAAGGGTGACACTGACATTTTTTTTGGTTGTCATAGAACACCCCCCCCCAGCTTTCCAAACCTGAT
>NW_021607648.1:0-1262 GCF_004785775.1 Grammomys surdaster | reverse complement strand
CAATTGTTATTCATCTTATTTATGGTTGGGCTTAGCTTTGTAGGGGTATCTATTTATTTCATTAATCTCTTTGGAAACCATTTAGCTGTGCCTTCTGTGGTATCAAACAGGCATATCAATCCTTGACCCCATAAGAGAACTGGGTCCAGCCCATTCCCTTTAAGGGTAAGAGGGTCCTTCCACATAGCTCTGGCAGAATTTTTATTGGTCTCAGTGATTCCAGAGGCAGTCAGCAGCATATTTGCCATGAGATTTCAGTTTTAGAGAGTTAAAAATGAACAAGGCATGATTTCAGGGGTTCCTTCGGGGGTTGGGGGGAGGGGTACCGTTCCCTCTCTTTTGTTTTTAAAGCCAATTTTTCAGAGTTCTTGTGAAATCAGGGAACAAGCACTAGAAGCCGCTCCTTCCACACTCAGAGAGTCATGAAGACATTATTTAAAGAAATATAAATCTATATTAATAATCTCTTTTGTCAAAGGACTCTTATAGAAGAGCCAGCAACTGATCAGACCATATATAATATATTAATTAATAATAGCTTCTACTTTTTGTGAGATTACTCCTCTTTTGTCAATCAATTGTTGAGGGAAATTAGAATTTATATCTCTCTTGAGAATATTAAACAGAGACTTAAATTCTTTTGTGGAGAGCTTTAAATAAGATCTTAGCCAATTAGCATCTCCTAGAAACTTTTGAAAATAATTTGAAATAAGTAAACTCACTCTTTTTTTTTTAGGACCCATTATCATTTTTTTTTATTGGATATTTCCCGTATTTACCTTTCAATGTTATCTCCTCTCCCATTCTCCCCCAAAACCCCTTATCCCATACCCCCTCTTCCTATTTTTATGAGGGTGTACTTCAAACATCCTTCCAGTCCCTTCTTCCTGCTCTTCAATTCGCCAACACTAGGGAATCCAAACTTTCAGGGACCATGGCCCTCATCTTCCACTGATGTCTGACAAGGCCACCCTCAATTACCTTTACAGGTGGAGACATGAGTCCCTCCCTTTGTGCTCTGAGGCTGGAGGTTTAGATTTGGGAGGTTTGGTTGAATCTTTTGATACTCCTTCTAAAAAGGACCAAAGCACCCACACTTTGGTCTTCCTTCTTCTTCTTGAGTTTCATGTGGTCTATGCATTGTGTCTTAAGTATTGTGAGCTTTTGGGCTAATATCCACTTATCAGTGAGTGCTTACCATGTGTGTTCTTTTGAGATTGGGTCACCTCACTCAGGATGATATTTTCCAGCTCCATCTATTT
>NW_021607647.1:0-1423 GCF_004785775.1 Grammomys surdaster | reverse complement strand
ACTATTTGCAGATGATATAATAGTATGCTTAAGTGACCCCAAAACTTTCACCAGAGAACTCCTAAACCTGATAAACAACTTCAGCAAAGTGGCTGGATATAAAATCAACTCAAACAAATCAGTAACCTTCCTCTACTCAAAGATAAACAGGCTAAGAAAGAAATTAGGGAAATGACACCCTTCACAATAGTCACAAATAATATAAAATACCTTGGTGTGAATCTAACCAAGCAAGTGAAACATCTGTATGACAAGAACTTCAAATTTCTGAAGAAAGAAATTGAAGAAGATCTCAGAAGATGGAAAAATCTCCCATGCTTATGGATTGGCAAAATTAATATAGTAAAAATGGCCGTCTTGCCAAAAGCAATCTACAGATTCAATGGAATCCCCATTAAAATTCCAAATCAATTCTTCATAGAGATATAAAGAGAAATTTGCATATTCATTTGGAATAACAAAAAGAAAAAAGAAAAAAACAGGATAGCAAAAACTATTCTCAACAATAAAAGAACTTCTGGGGGAAAATCACTATTTCTGACCTCAAGCTATACTACAGAGCAATAGTGATAAAAACTACATGGTATTGGTACAGAGACAGATAGGAAGATCAATGGAATAGAATTGAAGACCCAGAAATGAACCCACACACCTATGGTCACTTGATTTTTGACAAAAAAGCTAAAACTGTCCAGTGGAAATAGGACAGCATTTTCAACAAATGGTACTGGTTCAACAGGAGGTCAGCATGTAGAAGAATGCAAATCTATCCATTCTTAGTCCCTTGTACGAAGCTCAAGTCCAAGTGGATAAATGACCTCCACATAAAACCAGATACACTGAAACTAATAGAAGAGAAAGTGGGGAAGACCCACGAATACCTAGGCACAGGGGAAAAGTTCCTGAACAGAACACCCATGGCTTATGCTCTAAGATCAAGAATTGACAAATGGGACCTCATAAAATTACAAAGCTTCTGTAAGGCAAAGGACACTGTCAATAGGACAAAAAGGCAACCAACAGATTGGGAAAAGATCTTTACCAACCCTACATCTGAGAGAGTGCTAATACCCAATATATACAAAGAACTCAAGAAATTAGACTCCAGACAACCAAATAACCTTATTTTAAAAATGGGGTACAGAGCTAAACAAAGAATTCTCAACTGAAGAAACTCAAATGGCCAAGAAGCACCTAAAGAAATGTTCAATATCCTTAGTCATCAGGGAAATGCAAATCAAAACAACCCTGAGATTCCACTTCACACCAGTCAAAATGGCTAAGATCAAAAACTCAAGTGATAGCAGATGCTGGCGAGGATGTGGAGAAAGAGGAACACTTCTCCACTGTTGGTGGGATTACAAGCTGGTACAACTACTCTGGAGATCAGTCTGGCAGTTCCTCAGAAAATTGGACATAGCAT
>NW_021607646.1:0-1286 GCF_004785775.1 Grammomys surdaster | reverse complement strand
ATAAAACTTACTTGATTGTATGTGTCTGAATGTTTTGCCAGCACATACGTATATGTACCGCACATATGTACCGTGTATATATACACAGTGCCTAAGGAGGCCTGAACAGGGCATTGGATCCCCTGGAACTGAAGTTACAGACAGTTGTGAGCTGCATGTGGATGCTGAGAATCAAGCCAGGGCCTTTGCAAGAGGACCAAGTGTTCTTAAGCACTGAGCCATCTCTCCAGCTCAATGCCAGCAGTTTACTTGGATTTCGGGTATCAGAGGCCCTGACTCTTATGAGTGAATCACCTGACCAATTAACCATTTCTCCAGCTGCAAACTGTAGTTCTTATCCACAGACCTCTAAGGGGGAAGCTTAGGGATGTATCTTGGAACAAGGTTTAATGTAAATTATTATTTCTATCTCTGTCTAGTTTCCAAATGAATGAGACTCAAGCTGTGATTAATTTATCAGGCTCTGCACAATTACTGGGGGATTGCCCACAATCTAATTCTCTAACACTAGACTGGCTACCTCCCCCAACTGTGCTCCCCAAATACTTGCTGTCTGACTCTTCCTGGGGTATTTCTGCTCCAGCTGTCTGGTGTCCTGGGAAGGCAGTTCACTCCGGCACGTGCTGCTGGTCAGTCCATCATGACTAATGGGGACCTCCTGTTCTTTCTCTTCTCTTCCTTTCTCCTCTCTCCCCTACCTAAGACACCCTCCACCCCCACCCCAGCCAGGTAACTGAAAACCCACCTACCTCTATTTCCTCCAGTAATTGGCTGTAGCCATTTCTATTTAACCAATAGCTTTAAATGGGGGAGCAAGGTTTGCACAACCAAGGCCAGTGTAGAGAGAATTCATTCATCTTGGGACAACCAGGTCTTGGGGCACAGAATTTAGCATTTGAATACATAACAGCAATAGACCAACCTCAACAGTTTAATCATCAGCTACTCCTTAGTTATAATGCCATTGATTAGAACAATGTAACTTGTATGTTTAATCCATGTTGTGGTCCTCAGACATTGACTGGAACACTGTAGATTGTATGTTTATTCCATGCTGTGATTCTCATACACTGACTGGAACACTGTAGCCTATATGTTTTTTATGTGCTGTGGTTCTCATATATATTCTTTTCCTTACTGAGTTCAGAACTCTGAGGTAATGTTTATCTTCTTTAATCTTTTTCATTTCTGCCCCATCCCCTGCTTTTCTTTCTTGAGGCAGCCTCTTCATGTAACCTCAGGTTATCCTCAAACTTGCCTTCACATTCCACCTCCCAAGTATTTGG
>NW_021607645.1:0-1263 GCF_004785775.1 Grammomys surdaster | reverse complement strand
CTTGTGGCATGAACACCTACACAAACATAATAATGTAAAGACAATTTTAAAAGAAATGCTGATTTCCTCCATGTCTCCCACAAGTGCTCATCATAAGCTATAAATGCTTGTTGCTATTTTGTAATATTAGTCATTCAAGACAGGGTTTCTTTGTGTAGCCATGGCTAACCTGGAACTTGCCCTGTAGACCAGGCTGGCCTGGAACTTGGAGATCTACTGGACTCTGCTGGGATTGTGGATTACCATATGATGATGCTCGTTTTTGTAAACGGAGCAGCAGGCTCCTTGGCCAGATGTGAACCCATGCCTGTTTGATGGTCACTACACTAGTGAACTACGGTTTCCTTTGGCAGACATGTTTCCATTTCTGTCCTGTATTAGGGACTGGGTTCTACTGTCTTTTCCTGTACAGTTGTAATTTCCAATGTTTGAGCTATTGGCTGTCCATACTGTGCCTGTGTCATAACCTGTCTTTTCGTGGCCAAGACCATGGACTTGTCAGGACATGGACTCATCAGGACATGGACTTATCAGACCAATTAACTTTTTTCATTGTCTCTATCAGATTAGCATGCCATGGAAGTAAGGATATACTTTTTACTAAGCATTTAGGATTTTGCTCTTACCTTTTAAAAAAAGTATGTATGTATGTATGTATGTATGTATGTATGTATGTATGTATGTATTTAATTTGAGTACACTGTCACTGTCTTCAGACACACCAGAAGAGGGCATCAGATCACCATTACAGAGAGTTGTGAGCCACCATGTGGTTACTGGGGATTGAACTCAGGATCTCTGAAAGAGCAGTCAGTGCTCTTAACTGCTGAAGATTTTGCTCTTACTTAAATGATTGAAAAAGTGTATATTTTGTGTTTGTTTGGAACAGGACATTTGGTAGCAAGTTTCGAGCTCCAAAGTTTCGAAGGCAGCCCAGAATGGTTCGGAGTCAGTGATAAGAACGTGATTGTCTGTTCAACTGTATCCTCTCTCTTGCTCTTTAGCATGGAGGGCCGCCATCTGCAGAGATTTCAGTACTACCAAGAAGAGATCGTGACTCTAAGGGTGGTACGTTTGGAGTGTTTTCCCTCCAGTGAGGTTAATAAAAATAGATTTACATTTTTAAAAATGTCATACTGTTGGGGGTCGGGTGTTTGAGCATTTCCAGAGGCCAGAGGCTGACTTCCTGGAGTTAGTCTCTCTCTTTCCACCTTTTCATGGTCAAAGCACCAGGCTTGCTCAGCAAGTGCCTTTACCTGATGG
>NW_021607644.1:0-1030 GCF_004785775.1 Grammomys surdaster | reverse complement strand
ACTTACACCCAGACACATACACAAAAGAGAGGAAAAAAAAAAAGAAGAGAATTAACACAACCATCTTCCAAGATGATGGAACACAACTCAAGAATATCTTTTTTTGGTTTCTCGAGACAGGGTTCCTCTGTGTATCCCTGGCTGTCCTGAAGCTCACTCTGTAGACCAGGCTGGCCTTGAGCATCTTATATATACTCTTAAGTGTTAACTCTCATCCTAAAATATTGAGACTCCTCCATGTGTTTGTGTTGATGGAGGATCTTGGACTAAAGCATAAAAGAGGGCCTGGAAAAATAAAGTCAGCTGTTGAGAATCCTTGCTGGTATTTTAGAGGGCTTAGGTTCAGTTCTCAGCATCCACATGATGGCTCACAAGGACATATAATTCCAGCTCTGGTGCCTCTTCTGGCCTCCAGGGGCGCATGCATGCATTACACATATATAATCATACATTCCTACAAATAAAATAAAAATAACCTTTAAAGCATAAAGGAAACTCTTATATTAATTATTACTCACTATTTTTTTGTTTCTCTGGATGCTTCTTATAACAATGCTATAAACTGTAATAAAGAAATAGTTCAGTCCTTTAAAAATATTTAAATTCCTTTTACAAAAACTAGAAAAAGTACTCTTACTAAATTCAGTTGAGTTTTCCTAATAAAAACAGTCAACTTATTCCCATCTTAATAGTTTAGTTTGGCTCTGAAACATTCAGCACAATGTAGATTTCTCCCTTACATAATAAAGTCACAGACTATCAGAGCTAGAGATGACCTTAGAGAGCCACTTACTCACACCACCACCACCTTCATTTTATTGTTGAGGCAACTACTCACAAGGACAGGAAATTGGTGCAAAGTTACATAGCTAACTAATGATAGATTCTTTACTGGGACATAGATTGAGGTTGAAAAGCCTCACCATACCAGCCACTTGTCTTGGAAGTCTCAGGGTTTTTTCAACTATTCATTCTATTACACCCTTTTCACTGCATAATAAGTGGTGCTTTATAATTTCTACAGTAGGAC
>NW_021607643.1:0-1477 GCF_004785775.1 Grammomys surdaster | reverse complement strand
TTGACAGAACTGGTTTTTTAATAAAGTTATTGACAGAATTGTTTTTTTCAAGAAATATATTGACAGAATTGGTTTTTAAATAAAAATAGTGACAGTATTCGTTATTACATAATTAATTATTAAATGAAGATATTAACAGAATTGGTTATTAAATAAAGATATGGACAGAACTGCTTAGTAAATAAAGATATTGACAGAATTGGTTATTACAGAATTGGTTATTAAATAAAGATACTGACAGAATTGGTTATTAAATAAAGATACTGACAGAAGTGGTTATTAAATAAAGATATTGACAGAATAGGTTATTACATAACTGATTATTAAATACTGATATTGTCTGAAAAGTTTATTAAATAAAGATCATGAAAGAATTGGTTATTAAATATATTGAGAGAATTGTTTATTAAATAAAGATATTGACAGAACTGGTTTTTAAATAAAGATATTGACTGAATTGGTTATTACACAATTGAATACTAAAAAAATATATTGACTGAATTGGTCATTAAATAAATATATTGTAAGACAGAATTGGTTTTTAAATAAACGTATTGACATAATTGGTTATTAAATAAAGATATTGACAGAATTGGTTATTACAAAATTGATTATTAAATAACAATATTGACAGAATAGGTTTGTAAATAAAGATATTGCAGAACTGGTTTTTAAATAATAATGTTGACAGAATTGGTTTTTAAATAAAGATATTGACAGAATCGTTTATTAAAGATACTGAGAGAATTGTTTATTAAATAAAGAAATTGACAGAATTGGTTTTTAAATAAAGATATTGACAGAATTGGTGTTTAATTAAAGATATTGACAGAATTGGTTTTTAAATAAAGACATTGACAAAATTGGTTATTAAATAAAGTTATTGACAGAGTTGGTTTCTAAATAAATATATTGACAAAATTGGTTATTACAGATCTGGTTATAAAAGAAAGATATTGACAGAATAGGTTATTAAATAAATATATTGACAGAAGTGGTTATTACAGAATTAATTATTAAATAAAGATATTGACAGAATTGGTTATTAAATAAAGATATTGACAGAATCGGTTTTTAAATAAAGCTTTTGACAGAATTCATTACTAAAAATGATATTGACAGAATCGGTTTTTAAATAAAGACATTGACAGAATTCGTTATTACAAAATTGAATATTAAATAACGATATTGACCGAATTGGTTTTCAAATAAAGATATTGACAGAATTGGTTTTTAAATAAAGATATTGAAAGAATTGTTTATTAAATAAAGTTATTGACAGAATTGGTTATTAAATAAAAATATTGACAGAATTGGTTATTGAATAAAAATATTGTCAGAATTGGTATTTAAATAAAGATATTGACAGAATTCGTTAGGACAAAATTGATTATTAAATAAACATATTGACAAAATTGGTTATTTAATAAAGATATTGAAAGACCTGGTTATTAAATAAAAATATTGACAGAATAAG
>NW_021607642.1:0-1322 GCF_004785775.1 Grammomys surdaster | reverse complement strand
CAATCATAAATAAAAATAAGTCATGAATAAATGAACATGAATAATCAATATACACGATTTTTGGATAATATTAAATCAGAAATAAATAAACAGTAATAGTCAATAGTCATCAGTCATAGTTAATAGGTAATCAAATAAATAAAGCTGAAATATCAATAGTCATCAGTCATAGATAATAGTAAGTCAGAAATAAATGAAAAGGATTAATCGATATTCACGATTAGTGGATAATAGTAAATCAGAAATAGATGAACATCAATAAGCTATAGTCATCAGTCATGGTTAATAGGAAATCAGAAATAATAAAGCTGAAATATCTATAGTCATCAGTCATAGTTAATAGTATGTCAGAAATAAAAGAACAGGAATAATCAATATTCACCAATCGTTGATAATAGTAAATCAGAAATAAATGAACATGTATAATCAATAGTCATCAGTCATAGTTCATAGTAAATCTGAAACATATAAAGCTGAAACATCAATACTCATCAGTCATAGATAATAGCAAGTCAGAAATAAATGAACAGAAATAATCAATATTCAGCATTCATGGATAATAGTAAATCAGACATAAATGAAAATGAATAATCAATACTAATCAGGCATATTTAATAGTAAACCAGAAGTAAATAAAGCTGAAATGTCAATAGTCATCAGTCATAGATAATAGAAAGTCAGAAATAAATGAACAGGAATAATCAATATTCAACATTCGAGGATAAGGGTAAATCTGAAATAATGAACATGAATAATCAATATTCACTATTCTTGGATAATGGTAAATCTGAAAAAAATGAACATGAATAATCAATAGTCATCAGTCAAAATTAATAGGAAGTCAGAAATAAATAAAGCTGAAATATCAATCGTAATCAGTCATAGATAAGAGTAAGTCAAAAATAAATGAACAGGAATAATCAATATTCACCATAGTGAATAATAGTAAATCAGATATAAATGAAAATGAATAATCAATAGTCATCAGTCATAGTTAATTGTAAACCAGAAAAAAATAAAGCTGAATTATCCATAGTCATCAGTCATAGATAATACTAAGTCAAAAATAAATGAACAGGAATAATCAATGCTCAGCATTTTGGATAATAGTAAATCAGAATAAATGAACATTAATAATCAATATTCACCATTCGTGAATAATGGTAAAGATGAAAAAAATGAACATGAATAATCGATAATCATCAGTCATAGTTCATAGGAAATCAGAAATAAATGAAGCTGAAGTATCAAAAGTCATCAGTCATAATTAATAGTAGTAGAAAACAATGAACATGAATATTCAACAATCACTTTTCGTGGAT
>NW_021607641.1:0-1033 GCF_004785775.1 Grammomys surdaster | reverse complement strand
TTAAAATTCATAAAAAATAGAAAACTGATAAGGAGAACATTTGATTTGTAAAGGAATGTGATTTAAAACATTTCTCCTGATAAAATTGAACATTAACTTGGCAAAAAATTCATAAAATTAAAAACACTGTGTAAAAATCAAATAATAGAGATATCAAAGAAATTTATGAAAAATGAGAAATTTGTTGAAAATTATAAAAAATAGAAAATTGATAAGGAGAGCATTTGATATGTAAAGGAATATGATTTAAAACAGATTTTCCTGCTAAAATTGAAGATTTACATTGCAAATAATTTATAAAATTGAAAACACTGTGGAAAAAGCTAGTAAAAATTTCAGGAAAAATAGTGAAAACTTGAAGAAATATTACACAGTCAATAATAAACTATAATCAAACAGAAGAGAAATCAAAGGAAATTATGAAAAAGGAGAAATTTGCATTTAAAATTCAAAAAAAAAATGGAAAATTGATAAGGAGACCATTTGATTTGTAAAGGATTGTGATTTAAACCAGTTTTTCCTGATAAAATTAAACATTTACTTGGCAAAAAAATTCAAAAAATTCAAAATACTGTGGAAAAATCAAACAAAAGAGATATCAAAGAACTTTATGAAAAACGAGTAATTTCATTTAAAATTCATAAAAAATAGTAAATTCCTAAGGTGACCATTTGATTTGTAAAGGAATGTTATTTGAAACAGTTTCTCCTACTAAAATTGAACATTTACTTGGCAAAAAACTCATAACATTGAAAACAGTGTGGAAAAAGCCAGTGAAAAATTCAGGAAAAATAGTTAAAACTTGAAGAAATATTACACAGTCAATACTAAACTGTAATCAAACGGAAAATAACTCAAAGAAAGTTATGAATAAGGAGAAATTTGCATTTAAAATTCATAAAAACTACAAAATTTATAAGCAGAACATTTGATTTGTGAAGGAATGTGATTTAGAACAGTTTTTCCTGACAAAATTGAACATTTATTTGGCAAAAAATTCATAAAACTGAAAACACTGTGGAAAAAACTAGTG
>NW_021607640.1:0-1583 GCF_004785775.1 Grammomys surdaster | reverse complement strand
TAGAAAATTCCTAAGGAGACCATTTGATTTGTAAAGAAATGTGATTTAAAACAGTATTTCCTGATGAAATTGAAAATTTCTTGGCAAGTAATTCATAAAATTGAAAACACAGTGTAAAAAATCAAACGAAAGAGATATGAAACAAATTTATGAAAAAGGAGAAATTTGCACTTAAAATCATAAACAATAGAAAATTGATAAGGAGAACATTGAATTTGTAAAGGAATATGATTTAAAACAGTTTTTAATGACAAAATTGAACATTTACTTGGCAAAAAATTCATAAAATTGAAAACACTGTGGAAAAAGCTAGTGAAAAATTCAGGAAACATGGTGAAAAGTTGAAGAAATATTGCACAGTCAATAATAAACTATAATCAAACGGAAAATAAATCAAAGAAAATTATGAAAAATGAGAAATATGTATTGAAAGTTCATAAAAAATAGAAAATTTAAAATTAGACCATTTGATTTGTAAAGGAATGTGATTTAAAACAGTTTCTTCTGATAAAATTGAACATTTACTTAGCAAGAAATTCAGGAAATTGGAAACACTGTGGAAAAATCAAACAATAGAGTTATCAAAGAAAATTATGAAAAAGGAATAATTTGCATTTATAATTCATAAAAAATAGAAAATTGATAAGGAGACCATTTGATTCTAAAGGAATGTGATTTCAAACAGTTTCTCCTCATAAAATTCAATATTTACTTGGCAAAAAATTCATAAAATTGAAAACACTGTGGAAAAATCTAGTGAAAAATTCAGGAAAAATAATGAAAACTTGAAGAAATATTACAGTCAATAATAAATTATAATCTAACGGAAGAGAAATCAAAGAATGTTAAGGACAAGGAGAAATTTGATTTTAAAATTCATAAAAAATAGAAAATTTATAAGGAGAACATTTGATTTGTAAAGGAATGTGATTTCAAACAGTTTTTCCTGATAAAATTGAACATTTACTTGGCAAGAAATTCATGAAATTGAAAACACTGTGGAAAAATCAAACAAAAGAGAAATCAAAGATATTTTTTAAAAAGGAGAAATCTGCATTTAAAATTCATAAAAAAATGGAAAATTGATAAGGAGACCATTTGATTTGTAAAGGAATGTGATTGAAAACAGTTTTTCCTGTTAAAATGAAACATTTAATTGGCAAAAAATTCATAAAATTCAAAAAACTGTGGAAAAATCAAACAAAAGAGATATCAAAGAACTTTATGAAAAAGGAGTAATTTCATTTAAAATTCATAAAATATAGAAAATTCCTAAGGAGACCATTTGATTATTAAAGAAATGTGATTTGAAGCAGTTTCTCCTACTAAAATTGAACATTCACTTGGCAAAAAATTCAAAAATTTAAAACACTGTGCAAAAAGCTAGTGAAAAATTCAGGAAAATTAGTGAAAACTTGAAGAAATATTACACAGTCAATATTAAAATATAATTTAATGGAAGAGAAATCAAAGTAAATTATGAAAAAGGAGAAATGTGTATTGTAAATTCATAAAAAATAGAATATTGATAAAGAGAACATTTGATTTGTAAAAGAGTGCGATTTAAAAGAGTTCTTACAGAT
>NW_021607639.1:0-1162 GCF_004785775.1 Grammomys surdaster | reverse complement strand
AGAAAATTGAAGATGATTTAAGAAAACTTGCAGGTTAAATTGAATATCTGCATGTAAAAATGTTTATAAAATTGAAGACATTGTCTTTAAAATTAGTGATTAAAATTAAGGTAAATATAGAAAAATTCTTGAAAAATATATAAAACATTTGTGGAAAAACTTTGGATAAAATGAATATAAATATAGAAAAAAGTATGAAAATATTAAAAGTGTTTCCAAAATACACTAAAAAATTAAAGTTTGACATGGAAAATTTCATTAGAAAATTGATGATGATTTGCAAAAATTTCTGAAGAAATAGAATATTTGGATGCAAAAATGTTTGATAAAATTAAAAACATTGTTTTAAAAGTTAGTGACAAAAATTAAGATAAACAAAAATGTTCTTGAAAACATAAAACATTTGCAGAAAAAATTTGCTTAAAATATTGAAACTTTGTAGAAAAACCTCTTCAATGTTCAATATGGATATCGAAGATTTCATTCGAAAATTGAAGCTGATCTAAGAAAAATTTCAGAAGAAATTGAACATGTTTTACAACCATGATGTCATACCTATAACATCACACCCGTAATGTCACACCTGTGATGTCACACCTGTGATGTCATATCCATGATATCATTGACATGAATCATACCCATAATGTCATATTCGAGATTTAACACCAATGATGTCATGCTCATGATGTCATACACATGGTGTCACACCTGGAATGTTACACTCATGATGTAACACTCATGATGTCATACACTTGATGTCATATTAATGATGTCACACCCATTTTATACCCATAATGTCAAACCATTATGTCACACCTAGGATGTTACACCTGCAATGTCACTCCCATGATGTCACATTCATGTTATTGTACCTGTGATGTCACACCATGATGTCATACCTGTGATTTCACGCCTGTGATTCACACACATATCACACTAGTGATGTCACACTCACGATTTGACACCCATGATTTCATTCCCATGATATCATACAGATGATTCATTCCCATGTCATACCCATGTCATAGCCTTGTTATCACACCTGTGATGTCACATCCACGATGTTGCACCTATGGTGTAACATCCTTGATGTCATACCCATGATTAATAACCAAATCAAACCCATATCATATGCTTGATGTCATACTCGTGATGTCACACC
>NW_021607638.1:0-1153 GCF_004785775.1 Grammomys surdaster | reverse complement strand
CTTTGGTTCAAGGTGTAGAGCTCTCTGCTCCTCCAGCATCCTGTCTACCTGTGTGCTACCATGCTTCCTGCCCTGATGATAATGGACTGAATCTCTGAACTTTTAAGCCAGCCCCAATTAGAGGCTGTTCTTTTATAAGAGTTGCCTTGGTCGTGGTGTCTCTTCATAGCAGTAATACCCCAAGATAGCAGGTTAGATAGTAAATGTTTAAATGTTAAATTTTCTATTTTTGATTCTTTTCTTAAATTTTTGTTTGTTTTGATTTTTGAGATAGACTTTGATACTGTAGTCAAAGGCTGACATAGAACTCATCAGTGTCCCAGGGCTGGAATTACAGCCCTGGTCCTCCATGCCCAGCTGGTTAATTACTGTAAATAGTGTAAGTTAATTTAATTACGCTTGTAAGTGATATTAAACACAGAGGACCCGGGAGATAACTGAGCATTAATCAAAGAGCAAGCAAAGGAGGCAATGTAAAACCACCAGCTTGATATGCAAAGTAACAGGGTGTGCAAGCTGAACCCAACAAAACCAGTCCTTTAATTGTTCATAAGAGGTAAATAGCCAAAGATCTTCAAGCATTCTTTCCCGAGCAAAAACACTTCTCTTCAGACATTAAAAACCTGGCTGATAATTTATAAAGCAACACAGCTGCTTCAGACCTCTTGGCATTTGTTTAATTCTCAAGAGAATGAGACTTGCATGGGCAATGGAGTAAGAGCTTGTTTAAAAAAGGAAAGGGGTCCAGAGGCTACCCCAACCACTGTGGATCTTGTTGCCTCCTCCTCACGTGGCTGGATGAAACAAGAGGCAGAGTGTTTTGGAAGGCCAAGCTTGCAAGGTCTGGACCTTGGAGCATTGTTCTGTTACAGGTGAGCCCTTGCCTCAGAGCACTCAGGAGCTAAGCACACAGACCACAGCACCCTGCAGAGCTGGGCACAAGTGGCCTACTGTGTGAGACTCACTGAGAGCCACTTTGGTCACCACCAGGGAAGCTACCCAGGGGCTGTGGGAGTTGACTATGATGCCGTCAGAGCTGTGAGGGAATTTGTTCAAGACACAGTCCCTCTGCCTAGACCCTAGGCTCAGAGGCCTTACCCAGACTAAGGACCAGACTTCCAGGCCTTGAGCTCTCTCTCCTCTTGACTAGCAA
>NW_021607637.1:0-1099 GCF_004785775.1 Grammomys surdaster | reverse complement strand
ACCGAAACCCAGGCCCATTGAGCCCACACACAAAACAATCATCAAGGAATAATTTAATGTCTGCTTCCTGCCGTGTGTGTTATGGCACACGATGCAGAATCTGCCTTACCCCCCTGTACACCACCATGCACACTTATGAAACCTCTGCATCTCAGAGACTTCTTTTGTACCCTGGAATTTCCCTGGATCACTTCATTCATTGTGTCTGGTGGCAGTGGAAAAGTAAAAGGATTTTAATCAAATATTGTTGAAGGATAATCCCTATCGCCTCCAATCTACCAGTTTCAAAACAATTTGTCAAATTTATCAGGCAAAATTGAATGTGCAATGCAATGTTCAGAACTTACAGAAACCAGACCTTTGCTTTTTGAAATCTGTCTTCCCACTGCACTCCAAAAGTAATGCTTGTGTGTGCACAATGGGCAGTGATAGTATAAGCAATACAGCTTCCTATGGCCAGAGCTGCAGAGCCCACCCCTCCCCAGGGAATCTACACTCAGAGGCCAAGGCCCTCTGACTGGGTCACCACATGCACCAACAGAACCATAGTCTGGTTCAAGGTCCATCCAAATCCAATCAGACTGGACCCTGATAGCTTAGCCAATCTGCTCTTCTGGTGGCTGCCACACTCACTGTGGCATGGCATGTGGTATCCCTCACAGCTCTCTGATGAGCTGCATCAGAGGAGATGTGGAAATAATGTCCAAGCTACCTCCCACTCATGCTCCTCCTGATTGCTAGCCTTCCCAGAGGACAGACAGTAGCAGCTTCACTACTGGAGGACTAGAGATTAAAAGAATCAGATAGCACAGGCCTTCCAGCTCTGCCCTTCCATCCCACCCTAGGGGCAGACAGAATCTTCTACTCTCCCAGGGCATCTGTTCACCTTCCAAAGCACAGGGTGCTTTGTGTGTGCATGCCATCACACACTCAAATGTCCAGTGCAGACATCCTTTTACTTCACAGCTGGGAAGTCCTGCAACCAAACTTCAGTCAAACTCAAACAGAAACAACAACTGAAGCAAAAGGTGGCTACAAATTTAAAATCAACGATAGTAAATGGGAGGTGAATGAAAAAAGAAATAAAAAGAAAAAGACA
>NW_021607636.1:0-1441 GCF_004785775.1 Grammomys surdaster | reverse complement strand
CCTCGTTAAAGAGCTATGTCAAATAGATTGTACTTTCCTGGATTTCATTCAGAGATTAATTTCTTTACTCCTTAAATGTCACCATCAACTTTTTCTATAATTTTATTTATTTGTGTGAAAATATAATGATTTCAAGTTTAAAAGCTGTATAATAGTCCATTGTGTAAATATATACATTTTAATTTTTATTAGTTATTTTATTTTTTATATTCCACATGTTGCCCCACTCTTTCCCAGCTCCCACGGTTCTTCTTCCCATTCAGATTCCCATTTACCTCAGAAAGGGTGCTCCCCACTCCATCTTCCTCTACACTTGGGCCAAATGTCTCAACCAGATTAGGTGTATCCTCTCCAACTGAAGCCAGACAAGGTACTCCCAGAGACCAGGCCTCTGTTATTTTTATAAGATTGGATTTATGGTCATTTTCTTGAGCTTCAAGTTATATTAGGTTATCTTAGATTGCTGTCAAAGGGTTGCTATGTTCTGAAGGTTTTCTATTGCCCTGGCTTTGTTGATTGTGTTCTTTCAAGGACCTTTAGCCATCACGATAGATTTGATTGTTGGATGTCCTTGTTTCAGCAGTTATTATAGGGGGTGGGGGAATTAACCTTGGCAATCCTGGTATGTCAGGCATTTGGTGGATATCCTTGGGTTGTCAGGTTCTAGATCTATAGGTCTGTATGGTTCAGGATCTGAAGTTTTGTATGTTTCAGGACCTGCAGATACAATGAAAGAGTGCAGAGAGTTGGCAGGAGAATGGATGTCTGCTTGTACTCAGCTAGCAGTGAAGTTTCATGAGGGATAGAAAAGTTACCTGTATGGTTCAGGCTCAGCAAGTCTGAACTTTCCCCAGCATGTACTGTCTCTTGACTTTCTTATATTAGCAAATCTGATGATTGTAAGATGAAATCTCCGTTCTTCTTGTTTGCATTTCCCTGACGACTGTAGACTTTGAACATTTCCTTAAGTGTTTATTGGCCATTCAAGATTGCTCTGTTTAGAATTATCTGTTTGGTTCTCTACCCTGTTTTTTAAAGTAAAAAAAAATACTTATTCACTTTTGTATTCCATCTTTAATTGGTTATTTGCTTTGGTGGTGTCTAACTTCTTGAATTCTTTATAAATTTTGGATATTACCCCTCTGTCAGATGGATATTTGGTAACGATCCTTTTCCAAACTGTAAGCATTGGTTTTTTCATACTAATCAGGCCTTCTGACTTACATAATCTTTTCTGTTTCATGAAGCATTATTTATGAATTGTTGATCTTAGAGCCTGAGCAATTGGTATTCTGTTCAGGTGATTGTCTCCTGTACCAACGCATTCAAAGATATTTTTCTTCTATGACATTTAGGGCAAATATCTTTATATTACGATTCTTTATCCACTGAGACTTGATTTTTGTGTAGGGTGATGAATAAGGATCTATTTTTACTCTTC
>NW_021607635.1:0-1269 GCF_004785775.1 Grammomys surdaster | reverse complement strand
AAAATATCCTTACCTATTGATTATTGGATATTATATTTACATTACATTTACATTTCAGTAACAAATTTTCATCTGAAAATGAGTAATGGCAAAGAAGAAATTCAATATGTCTTTTTTTATTATTGGATAGTTCGATAACGTTTCACATATTGTGCCTATATGATTATTTAAACATAAGGGGAGGAGATTCTCACCATTGGAAGAGAGGCAGAACTTCATGCAATTGGAACTCTCCTCAGTCTGTTGTGTTTATTTTTCATATTGATTATATTGGTTATGTGGATTACATTGTTTATATTATTTTTTATATTGATTTCACATCAGCTTTTAACTTTGACCTGGTTTCCATTAGATTATTGTGTCTGAGAAACCTGATTTCCAAATGAGAGAAATACAGGAAGTGAATTCAAGATGGAGGCAGCTGGGAAATATGGGAATAAAATATAATATGTAAAAGTATAACCCATAAGTATGATAGGAGTAAGGAATATATTATCGATAAATGTGACTGAAAGCTGTAATCAATATATGATATATATGCTAATTACATATGTAAATTATATGATATATAAATAATGTATATTTATATAGGATTGTATAATGTGTTTATAATATATGCATATGTATATATTTATTTATATATATTTGTAAATATATGTTATATATTTATATCTAACTTATAAAAATATGTACTTATGTACATAATTGCAATATATGATATATTTTCATATGTAATATAAGTATATATGTTTACTGACATATATATCAATAAAAGTGAAATAATATATGGGTAATGAATCTATTATCGATAAGTATTGAGTTTTTTTAGGTTGGGACTATTCACCTAAGCCATTTTGATAAGCATGTATGTTTATTATATGTATATATATATATGTACATATATATATATGTGAACTATTATTTCTTCATAATATAAAATATATTATAAAACTTATAAAAGTATAATTAGTATATATTTTATGAGGAAAGAATATATTGTCAATAAATATTAGTGAAAAACTATAATTATTACATATTATGTATATTAAATATATACACATAATATGTAATATACATTCATAATATATTTTATTTATCTTTATATTACATTCATGCCTATTATCTATTATAATGAATACAGTTACATATATTTATATATAATTTATATAATATACATATACGATATATGATATACATTTATATGTATGAAATATTAATTTATATACAAATATTCGTCAATAATAAATTCGTTAACGAATTTATTATTGA
>NW_021607634.1:0-1065 GCF_004785775.1 Grammomys surdaster | reverse complement strand
AAATCTGAGAAAAAATTTCAGGTCCAGGTGCTCTCTGAACCTTCTTCTTTGGGGATACAGGGAATGACCTTAGCTGAATGGTCATACTGGATTCTACTGGTCAATAAAGGTGGTATTTGCTGGATAGCTGACTTGGCAGGTCCTCACCAGACCTTTGTCTCTTCCTCCTCTAGGTCTGAAATACTCCACCCAAAGCTCAAAGAGGGCACAGACCAGGCCAAGATCTCCCTCAGACACATCTCTTCACCAAGAACACTCAGTGTGCAAAGCAAGTGAACCACCATTGCATCTCATCCGTATAACCTTGGCAATCTTGGACTGCATTTTCTTCCATTATTTCGGTTCCTACATGTCACAAGGTCTTCATTGTGTCTAGCCTCTGGTCCAGGCAGAGTGCATGTTTTGAAGGCTTCAGTCACATGCTGAGGGACATCAAGATCTGCTGGAAATCCATGAGGAGCCTGAGAATGTAAATTTTTGCTTGTCCTGATGGGTCATCAAAGATAAATTCATGAGGATCAGTCAAGGGAATTTTAAGGACGTTCAGATACCACCACCAATATGTTTCATGCTTTGCTTTGGGAGGACTTGCCCATCTCAAAACCACACCACAATGAGGCGTGTACTCATTCACCTTGAAGAGTTTACTATCAGCATTGACTGCCTTTGCACTATATTTCCAAGGCCAGCAACAGGCTGTAGGTCTGGGCTGCAAAATCTGCAGCTAAAGAATGTTTCTTAGCTTAGTAATTGTATTTTGGATTTTGTTATAATTTTGATTATTTCAGTATATGGTTTCTTTGTTTACATTTGAAGTTTTGTTATTTGTTTATTATTTTTGTTACTGTAAGTAATTTGTTGTTTTGCTAAGTTTATATACTATATTCATTGACTTCCCCACTTTAACATGGTATTGAATGAATTTAATGTATTCTTATGGATGAAAACATAACCACTAATTTTTCCCTCCTAAGAACCTCCTGTATTCATGTGTGGTTCAGAGTCTTGTAACACTAATATATCAGGCAGGAATGGGCCTCTTCAAGTAGCCTTTGGCTTAGACTT
>NW_021607633.1:0-1120 GCF_004785775.1 Grammomys surdaster | reverse complement strand
TGACCATTCGTAGATATTAGTAAATCAGATATTAATGAACGGGAATAGTAAATAGTCATCAGTCATAGTTCATGGGAAATCAGAAATAAATAAACCTGAAGTTTGTATTTTCATCAGTCATAGATAATAGTAAGTCAGAAATAAATGAACAGAATAATCAATATTAACGTTCCGTGGATAATAGTAAAGCAGAAATAAATGAACATTAAAAATCATTGTCATAAGTCATAGTTCAGAGTAAATCAAAAATATATAAATCTGTATATCAATAGTCATCAGTCATAAATAATAGTAAGTCAGAAATAAATGAACAGGAATAATCAATACTCACCATTCATGGATAATAGTAAATCAGATACAAATGAACATGAAAATTCAATAGTAATCAGTCATAGTTCATGTGATATCAGAAATAAAAAATGCTGAAATATCAATAGTCATCAGTCATAGATAATAGTAAGTCAGAAATTAATGAACATGAATAATCAATATTCACCATTCGTGGATAATGGTAAATCATAAAAAAATGAACATGAATAATCAATATTCGTCAGTCATAGTTCATAATAAATCAGAAATATATAAAGCTGAAATATTAATAGTCATCACTCATAGATAATAGAAAGTCAGAAATAAATGCACATGAATAATCAATATTCACCATTCGTGGATAATAGTAAATCAGAAATAAATGACCATGAATAATCAATACTATTCGGTCATAGTTTATAAGAAATCAGAAATACATAAACTGAAATATCAATAGTCATCAGTCATAGATAATAGTAAGTCAGAAATAAATGAACATGAATATTCAACATTCAGCATTAGTGGATAATAGAAAATCAGAAACAAATGAATTTGATTAATCAATAGTCATCAGTTAGAGTTCATGGGAAAGCAGAAATAAATAAAGGTGAAATAACGTTAGTCATCAGGCATACAAAATATTAAGTCAGAAATGAATGAACATGAATAATCAACATTCAGCATTCATGGATAATAGTAAATCAGAAACAAATGAACTTGATTAATCAATACTCATCAGTTAGAGTTCATGGGAAAATAGAAATAAATAAAGCTGAGATATCAATAGTCATCAGTCATAGATAAAAGTAAG
>NW_021607632.1:0-1904 GCF_004785775.1 Grammomys surdaster | reverse complement strand
TTAGTTATTCATGTTCATTTTTTTCAGATTTACCATTATCCACGAATGGTGAATATTGATTATTCATGTTCATTTATTTCTGACTTAATACTATCTATGACTAATGACTTTTGATTTTTCATCTTTATTTATTTCTGGTTTACTTTTAAATATGTCTGATGACTATTTATTAGTCATGTTCGTTTATATCTGATTTACTATAATCCACGAAAGCTGAATATTGATTATTCATGTTTTTTTATGTCTGACTTACTATTATCTATGACTGATGACTAGTGATAATTCAGCTTTATTTATTTCTGATTTCCTTTTAACTATGATTGATGACTATTGGTTATTCATGATCATTTATTTCTGATTTACTATTATCCACGGATCGTGAATATTGATTATTCCTGTTAATTTATTTCTGATTTACTACTATCTATGATTGATGACTCATGATACTTGAGCTTTATTTACTTCTGATTTCCCGAGAACTATGACTGATGACTATCGATTAATCCTGTTTTTTGTTTCTGATTTAATATTAATCCACTAATGGTGAATATTGATTATTCATGTTCATTTATTTTTGACTTACTATTATCTATGACTGACGATAATTGATAGTTCGGCTTTATTTTTTTCTGATTTTCTATTAACTATGACGGATGACTATTTGTTATTCATGATCATTTATTTCTGATTTACTATTATCCACAAATCGTGAATATTGATTATTGCTGTTCATTTATTTCTGATTTACTATTATCTATTACTGATGACTCATAATACTTCAGCTTTATTTACTTCTGATTTCCCGTGAACTATGACTGATGATTGTTGATTATTCATGTTCATTTTTTCAGATTTACCATTATCCACTAATGGTGAATATTGATTATTCATGTTCATTTATTTCGGACTTACTGTTATCTATTACTGATGACAATTGATATTACAGCTTTATATGTTTCTGATTTACTATGAACTATGGCTGATGACTATTGATAATTCATGTTCATTTATTTCTGATTAGCTATTATCCACGAATGGTGAATATTTATTTTTCTGGTTCATTTATTTATGACTTACTATTATCTATGACTAATGACTATTGATATTTCAGCTATGTTTATTTTTGAGTTCCTATTAGCTATGACTGATGACTGTTGATTATTCATGTTCGTTTTTTTCAGATTTAACATTATCCACGAATGTTGAATATTGATTATTCATGTTCTTTTTTTTTGTCTTACTATTATCTATGATTGATGACTATTGATATTTCTGCTTTATTTATTTCTCATTTCCTTTTAACTATGACTGATCAATTTGGTTATTTATGTTCATTTATTTCTGGTTACTATTATCCACGAATCGTGAATGTTGATTTTTCTGTAAATTTATTTCTGACTTACTGTTATTTATCACTCATGACTTTTGATACTTCAGCTTTATTTGTTTCTGACTTCCCATGAACTATGACTGATGACAATTAATTATTCATGTTCATTTATTTCTGATTTACAATTATTCATGAATGGTGAATATTGATTTTTCCTGTTCATTTATTTCTGACTTACTATTATCTATGACTGATGACTATTTTTTTAGTTGTTTTTTTTTGTTTTTGATTTTTAATTTGGATGCTGTAGAATATACATATGTATATATTAGAATATATACATACACACACACACTCACATGTATATTCCTGTTTTCATCACTTCATCCACTGGGTTCCAACCACACCACTTTGCCATTCTCTCTTTTCTTCTCTGTTCTTTGTATTTCTTCCTTGTATCTTCCCACTAAGAGCTGGAACTCATGATCCTCCTCCTGACTCAGGCTCTCAAGTACTGGATTACAGTGGCTTTGCCTTGTCTGTCCTGGGAACTTGCTCTGTATACTAGGCTGGC
>NW_021607631.1:0-1351 GCF_004785775.1 Grammomys surdaster | reverse complement strand
AAGCTAGAGCTCGGGCCACAAACTTTTCTGATGAAACAGGATAGGAGGCCATAATTGAGGTGTAGGGTAATAGGATTTATACAGAAAAAGTAATGCAAGCCTTGACATTACATGATTGTATAAGAGGGTAAAGGAATGTTATCCTTTAAGCTGATTGGTTTATACCACCTGGTCTAACCACAAGGGGACCATTCATCTAAAAGTAGCATCATGATCTGGGAAGGTCTCATGTTTCCTGAGCCCATCCCAATATTTTCAGTTGGCCCCAGCTGTTATGTCTATTTTTCCAACTGTCAGGAATATCTCTTGGTTTTTTCCAGAGCTCAAGGTGGGGGGTGGGGAGTCACTATGAGGGTAAAAGCCTAAAATCGAATCTAAAAGCAAAATAGAGTTTGCCTGCAACCTCAGTCTTTTCACACATGGACCAACAAGTTCACAATTTGTCCATGATTGGTCTCAGTCCCAGCAGATCAAACTCTCATAGCTCAGCAGGTCTGCTCCTTCTTGCTTGTGGACATTAGCTCCCAAACTCATCATCACCTGGCTTGAAGATTTCCTCAGAGCTCCCTACATCTGTGTCAGGGTTCTCCTAGAAAGAACATTGAAGCAACTTTACACTAGTGTTCCTCATTGCTAGACCTGCCCACAGTCCCTCATGAACTTTATGAAACTGGGCCATTGGAGAGTAGCAACTCCTCTACTTGGGGGAATCAGAGATCAAATGACCTAGAAAACTGGGGCATTCCTCGGTCTGCTCTGCCACCCTAGGGACAGACAGAGACCTAGTCTGGGAACTGTGTCTTTTAGGAGAATTTTCTAGTCTCCCAGAACACTTCCTGTGCCTCTGCCAAAGCACAGGGTCCTTTATCTCCACCTACTTTTACATGCTCAATGCCCACTGATCCAATCTCTACCTCATAGTTGAGAAGTCCTGCAGGTAACCTTCAGTCAATGTCAAATGGTAACAATAACTAACCCAAAAACGGCCATGAATTTGAAAGCACTGGGCAGTTAATGGGAGGTGAATGTAAACATTAAAAAAAAAGGGGGAGGGAAAGGATATGGCTCCTCCTAGGTATGCTGAAATGGAATGTCTTTTATTGATAAAAAAAGAGAGAGCATAGCCAGATTCATGGGGAGTCGACAATGGGCATGACCCTGAGCCACATGGGAAGAGGGAGGAGGCAGAGCCAAATCAAGAGTCCTAGAGGTTAAATGATCAATAAAAAAGACTAGGTAGACAAAATGGTTGCATTCCATGAGGAAGGGCTGCTGGGATGACATTTTCCCCACCCCTGAGCTATGGGTCTGTGAATGACAGCAATACCCTGTAACAAGTAGGGATGGAGGG
>NW_021607630.1:0-1077 GCF_004785775.1 Grammomys surdaster | reverse complement strand
CTAGATTCCAGCAGAAAAGCACATTAGAACGTATTGAACAACCCTAATGTAAAGATAGGCGAAATTCAGCACATTCTTACTTGCAGAGCTAAAGTCAAGTACAACACAGCTGAAAACACCTAAATCATGTTACATGTGACATTTCAGTTTGGAAGTGTGTTTGGTTACAGCAGAAACACTTGTACCACCCGGGCATGGATCTTTCATGGTTTCATATGGAATGTCCAAGTTAGTTTTTATATTCCAGCAGAAAAGCACATTAGAACATATTGAACAACCCTAATGTAAAGATAGGAGCAATTCAGCACATTCTTACTTGCAGAGTTAAAGGCAATTACAACACAGCTGAAAACACCTAAATCATGTTACATGTGACATTTCAGTTAGGAAGTGTGTTTGGATTATAGCAGAAACACTTGTACCACCCGGACATATATCTTGCATGGTTTCATACAGAATGTCCAAGTAAGTTGCTAGATTCCAGCAGAACAGAATATTAGAATGTATTGAGCAACCCTAATGTAAAGATAGGCTTAATTCAGCACATTCTTTCTTGCAGACCTAAAGGCAAGTACAACACTGCTGAAAACACCTAAATCATGTTACATGTGACATTTCAGTTAGGAAGTGTGTTTGGTTTACAGCAGAAACACTTGTACCACCCGGACATATATCTTGCATGGTTTCATATGGAATGTCCAAGTAAGTTGCTAGATTCCAGCAGAACAGAATATTAGAATGTATTGAACAACCCTAATGTAAAGATAGGTGAAATACAGCACCTTCTTAATTGCAGACCTAAATGAAAGAACAACACAGCTCAAAACATCTAAATCATGTTACATGTGACATTTCAGTTAGGAAGTGTTTTTGGCTTAGAGAAGAAACACTTGTAAAACCCGTCCATGTATCTTTAATTGTTTGAAACTTAATGTCCATGTAAGTTGCAAGATTCCAGGAGAAAAGCACATTAGAATGTATGGAACTACCCTAATGTAAAGACAAGCGCAATTCAGCACATCATACTTGCAGAGCTAAAGGCAAGTACAACACAGCTGAAAACACCTAAATCATGTT
>NW_021607629.1:0-1046 GCF_004785775.1 Grammomys surdaster | reverse complement strand
ATTTACATCTCTTTAAATTACCCTCCATAATACTCTGAAGACAAGCGAACAATGAAGCCCCATTCTTCACCAAAATAACAAAAGATATTTTCTAAGTCTCACATTAATACTCCTCTCATATGAAATCTACAGTGCTAAGATTCCTCATTTAAAATCACTCTTAGGACCACTCTCTGCCCTGTTGCTAATACTTCAGCATATTAAGCTCCATTTAAAGCTTCCAAACAGCCAGAATCGAATTTCCAACAAAAACAACAACATGGACACACCTATCACAATGATAACCCAGTCTCTGGTACCCACTTCTATATTAGTTAAGGATTCATCACAGAGAAGAGACCCCATGAGTAAGACAACTCTTATGGAGGATGACAGTCAATTTGGGCTGACTTACAACTTAAAGATTCCTTCTATTAACATTGTGGCAGAAATTGGGACACCATTCAGGACGACATAGTGCTAAATTTGACAAGGAAGACAGGTTTTTCTCTTACACAGGCTGCCAGGAGAATGATTTTAACCAAGCTGGCCTGTCCTGAGTTTTTCATGAATCCTCCACTGTGAAATTCTTCCTATGACAAAGCGACCCCATTCTCAGTAAGGCCACAAATATGATTAGTGCTAAATTCATGTAGGCCAAGCATAGTGAAACAATCAAAACCATTCCCTGGCACTAATTTGTCTCTGCAAAAAAAAAAATGAGATTATGGGGGTATATAAAGCCAAAGGGCCTTAGAAATTTCAAATGCCTAAATACCCATATTCTAGTCCAGACTCAACAAAGCTCAGAATTCTAAATGTCCTTTTCCCTTCCTTAACTCTCTAAAATTCATTCCAGCATCAAATAAAAGCTTAACCTCAGATCATATATGTACAACATCATAGGATGTATATATAAACATTTCAAAACTTCACAGTGATGATACTCCTTCAAATGAAGCCAAAAATACAACTGCAAAAATTTCCATTCCTGCATTGACTTTATTGATGTCCAACTCATTTAAGGTTTGCAAACTATAATCCACTTGTGCTGTATAAAACAATCT
>NW_021607628.1:0-1169 GCF_004785775.1 Grammomys surdaster | reverse complement strand
TTAAATAAAGATATTGAGAGAATTGGTGTTTAAATGAAGATGTTGACAGAACTGGTTTTTAAATAAAGATATTGACAGAATTGATTATTAAATAAAGATATTGACAGAATTGGTTATTGAATAAAAATATTGTCCGAATTGATTTTTAAATAAAGATATTGACAGAATTGGTTTTTAAATAAAGATATTGACAGAATCGGTAAGTAAAGATACTGACAGAATTTATTATTGAAAAAAGACATGGACAGAATTGGTTTTTTAAATAAAGATGTTAACAGAACTGGTTATTAAATAAAGATATTGACAGAATTATTTATTAAAAAATATATTGAAAGAATTGGTTGTTAAATAAATATACTGACAGACAGGATTGGTTATTATATACAGATATTGACAGAACTGGTTATTAAATAAAGTATTTACAGAATTGTTTTTAAATAAAGATATTGACAGAATTGGTTATTAAATAAAGTTATTGACAGAATTGGTTTTTAAATAAGGATATTGACAGAATTGGTTTTTAAACAAATATACTGACAGAGTTGATTATTAAATAAAGATATTGAGAGACAGAATTGGTTATTAAATAAAGATATTGACAGAACTGGTTTTTAAATAAAAATGTTAACAGAATTGGTTTTTAAATAAAGATATTGACAGAATTGATTATTGAATAAAGATATTCTCAGAATTGGATTTTAAATAAAGATATTGACAGAATTGGTTTTTAAATAAAGATATTGACAGAATTGGTTATTAAATAAAGCTATTGACAGAATTGGTAGTTAAATAAACATATTGACAGTATTGGTTATTAAAGAACTGATTTTAAATAAAGATATTTACAAAATTGGTTTTAAAATAAAGACATTGACCGAACTCCTTATTAAAGAATTGATTATTAAACAAAGATATTGACAGAATTGGTTAATCAATAAAGATATTGACAGAAATGTTTATTAAATAAAGATATAGACAGAATTAGTTATTTAATAATGATATTTACAGAAACTGTTTTTAAATAAAGATATTGACTGAATTGGTAATTAAATAATTATATTGACAGAATTTGTTATTAAATAAAGATATTGACAGAACTGTTCATTAAATAAAGATATTGACAGAATTGGTTATTACATAATTGATTATTGAGTAAAGATATTGATAGA
>NW_021607627.1:0-1693 GCF_004785775.1 Grammomys surdaster | reverse complement strand
CTGGACTCTCAAATACACCCAGTTCTTCTGCTTCCACCAGGCAGCAGAAGAACTGGGTGTATTTGAGAGTCCAGTAAAATGGGTGACCACAAGGAAGAGCAGCAACAGTGGAGTACTATTGGCAGGAGCTTATGGTCTCACAGAAACTAGAGATGAAAGATGAAACCTAACCTCTTATTGTAAGAGGCCAGATGATCCTCAGTGAACCCTGTGGGATGCCTGTTGAGGAAAGCAGCGATCAGTGATTCGAACCAGCACAAGACAAAGGTGACAGTTACTTTTATACACACAAGTGGATTATAGTTTGCAAACCTGAAAAGTTTGGACATCAATAAAGTCAATGCAGGAATGGAAATTTTTGCAGTTGGATTTTTGGCTTCATTTCAAGGAGTATCATCACTGTGAAGTTGTGAAATGTTTATATATACCCTATGATGTTGTACATATGTGATCGGATGTTAAGCTTTCATTTGATGCTGGAATGTATTTTAGAAGTTCAGGAAGAGAAAAGGACATTTAGGATTCTGAGCTTTGTTTAGTCTGGACTAGACTATGGGTATTTTGGCATTGGATAGTTTCTAATGTCCTTTGGCTTGCTATAGCCCCCATAGACACTTTTCTTCTCCTGCAAGGCAAATAGGTGCCAGAAAATGGTTTTGATTGTTTCAGTATGCTTAGCCTACATGAATTTAGCACTAATCAGATATGTGGCCTTACTGAGGATGTTCTCGCTTTGTCATAGGAAGTGTGTCACAATGGAGGATTCTTGAAAATCTCAGGTCAGGACAGCTTGGTTAAAACCATCCTCCTGGCTGCCTGTGGAAGAGAATAACCTGCCTTTCCTGGCACCTTTTGCACTATGTCATCCTGAATGGTGTCCAAATTTCTGCCATCGTGTTAGTGGGAGGAATCTTTAAGTTGTAAGTCAGCCCAAATTGACTGTCATCCTCCATAAGAGTTGTCTTACTCATGGGGTCTCTTCTCTGTGATGAATCCTTAACTAACATGGAAGTGGGTACCAGAGACTGGATTATCATTGTGATAGGTCTGTCCATGTTGTTGTTTTTGTTGCAAATTCGATTCTGGCTGTTTGGATGCTTTAAATGGAGCTTAATATGCTGAAGTATTAGCAGCAGGGTAGAGAGTGGTGCTAAGAGTGATTTTAAATAAGGGTTCTTAGCACAGTAGATTTCATATGAGAGGAGTATTAATGTGAGACTTAGAAAATATCTTTGTTATTTTGGTGAAGAATGGGGCTTCTTTGTGGGCTTGTATTCAGAGTATTCTGGAGGGTAATTTAAAGAGATGTAAATTAATACAATTAATAAAGGGAGCCTCAAAGAGACCTAAATTAGACATTGTTCTGTTCTTCACTCTCATGGGAAACATTTGAAGAAGTAGAGTAAAATGGGAAACAGAACGTCCGAAATGGAGGGGTTCAAATATAGTGTTCACAAAAGGGTATCAGGAAGTAGAATGGAGTTAAATCATGTAACCACAGATACTAAATGGAAGTAACTGAAAATTGACCAGAGGGGAATATCCTCCCCAGCCAGGGATTCTCCTTGTAGATTTTCAGGTGATAAAGGCATGGTTTATATTATGTAGGCCTTTTAATGCTGCAGTTATTTTTTTTTCATTTGGACAAAAAAAGATATGATTCTGATTCAAATTGCCAAGAGATGGACGGAGA
>NW_021607626.1:0-2794 GCF_004785775.1 Grammomys surdaster | reverse complement strand
ACCCTAATATAAAGATGGAACAATTCAGCACATTCATACTTGCAGAGATAAAGGCAAGTACAAAAGAGCTGAAAACACCTAAATCATGTTCATGTGAAATTTGAGTTAGGAAGTGTGTTTGGTTTACAGCAGACACACTTGTACCACCCGGCGATGTAACTTTAATTGTTTCATATACAATGTCCATGTAAGTTGCTATATTCCAGCAGAAAAGCACATAGAATGAATTGAACAAACCTAATGTAAAGATGCAAACAATTCAGAACATTCTTACTTTTAGAGCTAAAGGCAAGTACAACAGAGCTGAAAACACCTAAATCATGTTCATATCACATTTCAGTTAGGAAGTGTATTTGGTTTATAGCAGAAACACTTGTACCACCAGGCCATGTAAGTTTCATTGTTTCATATGGAATGTCCAAGTAAGTTGCTAGATTTCAGCAGAAAAGCACATTACAATGTATTGAACAATCCTAATGTAAAGATACGAGCATTTCAGAACATTCTTACTTGTAGAGCTAAAGGGAAATACAAAGGAGCTGTAAACACCTAAATCATGTATACATGTGACAATTCAATTAGGAAGTGTGTTTCATTTACAGCAGAAAAACTTTTACCACCCGGCCATGAAACTTTCATTGTTTCATATGGAATGTCCAAGTAAGTTGCCAGATTCCAGCAGAAAAGGACATTAGAACATATTGAACAACCCTAATGTAAAGATGCAAACAATTCAGAACATTCTTACTTCCAGAGCTAAAGGCAAATACAACAGAGCTGAAAACACCTAAATCATGTTACATGTGACATTTCATTTAGGAAGTGTGTTTGGTTTAAATCAGAAACAATTGTACCATCCAGCCATGTATCTTTCATTGTTTCACATGGAATGTCCAAGTAAGTTGCTAGATTCCAGCAGAAAAGCACTATAGAACGGACTGAGCAAAGCTAATGTAAAAACACGCGAATTGCAGTGTATTCTTACTTCCAGAGCTAAAGGCAAGTAAAACAGAGCTGAAGACACGTAAATCATGTTACATGTGATATTTCAGTTATGAAGTGTTTTTTTTTAAAGCAGAAACACGTGTACCATCCAGCCATGTATCTCTCATTGTTTCACATGGAATGTCCAAGTAAGTTGCTAGATTCCAGCAGAAAAGCACTATAGAACGTATTGAAGAAAGCTAATGTAAAAATACGTGAACTGCAGTGTATTCTTACTTCCAGAGCTAAAGGCAAGTACAACAGAGCTGAAAACACCTAAATCATTTTACATGTGACATTTCAATTAGGAAGTGTGTTTGGTTTAAAGCAGAAACACTTGTACCGTCCAGCCATGTATCTTTCATTGTTTCACATGGAATGTCCAAGTTAGTTTCTAGATTCCAGCAGAAAAGCACTATAGAACGTATTGAACAATGGTAATGTAAAAATACAAGAACTGCAGTGTATTCTTACTTCCAGAGCTAAAGGCAAGTAGAAAGGAGCTGAAAACAACTAAATCATGTTACATGTGACATTTCAGTTACGAAGTGTGTTTGGTTTAAAGCAGAAACATTTGTACCATCCAGCCATGTATCTTTCATTGTTTCACATGGAATGTCCAAGTAAGTTGCTAGATTACAGCAGAAAAGCACTATAGAACGTATTGAGCAAAGCTAAGGTAAAAATACGCGAATTTCAGTGTATTTTTACTTCCAGAGATAAAGTCAAGTACAACAGAGCTGAAAACACCTAAATCATTTTACATGTGACATTTCAGTTAGGAAGTGTGTTTGGTTTAAAGCAGAAACACTTGTACCGTCCAGCCATGTATCTTTCATTTTTTCACATGGAATGTCCAAGTTAGTTTCTAGATTCCAGCAGAAAAGCACTATAGAACGTATGGAACAATGGTAATGTAAAAATACAAGAATTGCAGTGTATTCTTACTTCCAGAGCTAAAGGCAAGTACAAAGGAGCTGAAAACAACTAAATCATGTTACATGTGACATTTCAGTTAGGAAGTGTGTTTGGTTTAAAGCAGAAACATTTGTAACATCCAGCCATGTATCTTTCATTGTTTCACATGGAATGTCCAAGTAAGTTGCTAGATTACAGCAGAAAAGCACTATAGAACGTATTGAGCAAAGCAAAGGTAAAAATACGCGAATTGCAGTGTATTCTTACTTCCAGAGATAAAGTCAAGTACAACACAGCTGAAAACACCTAAATCATGTTACATGTGACATTTCAGTTAGGAAGTGTGTTTGGTTTAAAGCATAAACACTTGTAACATGCGGACATGTATCTTTCAGTGTTTCATACTGAATGTTCAAGATAGTTGCTAGATTCCAGCAGAAAAGCACTACAGAATGTATTGAACAAAGCTAATGTTAAAAATACGCGAATTGCAGTGTACTTTTACTTCCAGAGATAAAGGCAAGTACAACACAGCTGAAAACACCAAAATCATGTTACATGTGACATTTCAGTTAGGAAGTGTGTTTGGTTTAAAGCATAAACACTTGTAACATGCGGACATGTATCTTTCAGTGTTTCATACTGAATGTTCAAGATAGTTGCTAGATTCCAGCAGAAAAGCACTACAGAACGTATTGAACAAAGCTAATGTAAAAATACGCGAATTGCAGTGTACTCTTACTTCCAGAGATAAAGGCAAGTACAACACAGCTGAAAACAACTAAATCATGTTACATGTGACATTTCAGTTAGGAAGTGTGTTTGGTTTAAAGCAGAAACACTTTTAACATGCGGACATGTATCTTTCAGTGTTTCATACTGAATGTTCAAG
>NW_021607625.1:0-1038 GCF_004785775.1 Grammomys surdaster | reverse complement strand
TTTTCTTCAAGTTTTCACGATTTTTCCTGAAATTTTCACTACTTTTTTCCACAGTGTTTTCAGTTTTATGAATTTTCTGCCAAATAAATGTTTAATTTTATCAGGAAAAACTCTTTTTAATCACATTTCTTTACAAATCAAACGTTCTCTTTATCAATTTTCTATTTATTTTTTGAATTTTTAAGCCACATTTCTCCTTTTTCATGATTTTCTTTGATTTCTGTTCCTTTTCATTAAAGTTTATTATGGACTGTGTAATTTTATCTTCAAGTTTTCACGATTTTTCCTGAAATTTTCACTAGTTTTTTTCCACAGTGTATTCAGTTTTATCAATTTTTTGCCAATTAAATGTTCAATTTTATAAGGAAAAACTGTTTTAAATCACATTTTTTTTACACATCAGATGTTCTCCATCTTAATTTTTTTTGACTCTTCAATAAAAATTTCTCCTTTTACATAGTTTTCTTTGATTTCTCTTGAGTTTAATGATAATTTATTCTTGGCTTTTTAATTTGTCTTTAAGATTTCACTATTTTTCCTGAATTTTTCACTAGTTTTTTCAACAGTGTTTTCAATTTGATGAATATTTTGCCAAGTAAATATTAAATTTTATAAGGAAAAACTGTTTTTAATCACATTCCTTTGCAAATCAAATGGTCTCTTTATCAATGTACTATTTTTTAATGAATTTTAAAAGCAAATTTCTCCTTTTTCATAATTTTCTTTAATTTCTGTTCCGTTTGATTATAGTTTATTATTGACTGTGTAGTTTTTCTTCAAGTTTTCACGATTTTTCCAGAAGTTTTCACTAGTTTTTTCCACTGTGTTTTCAGTTTAATGAATTTTCTACCAAATAAATGTTCAATTTTATCAGGAAAAACTGTTTTTAATCACATTTCTTTACAAATCAAATGGTCTCCTTATCAATTTTCTATTTATTTTATGAATTTTTAAGGCAAATTTTACTTTTTCGTATTTTTCTTTGATTTCACTTCAGTTTGATTATAGTTTATTATTGACTGTGTAATTTTCTTCAAG
>NW_021607624.1:0-1583 GCF_004785775.1 Grammomys surdaster | reverse complement strand
AATAGAGGATCATAGGAGTTACATATGATACCCAGCTTTATTCATTCTTGGTATTGTAGTTGAACACAAGCCTGTCATACTCCATAATTTCTGTGCTTTCTTCTAGTAGGATAGCCAGTTAGGAGTTACCCTCTACTGTTTTGTTACATGTTTTGAACATGAGAATACAGGATTATAAAGGTGTGTGTGTGTGTGTGTGTGTGCGCGCGCGCGCACGCGCATGTGTGTTTTAATTTACCAATGGTTATTTTTTTCCACTGGAGAAGGGAGCTTGTCTAGGCAGGCATGGTGGCACACACTCGTAATCCGAGCACTTGGGCCGATGAGGCAGGAGAATCGTGAGTTTGGGACCCTGTCATCAAGAGGAAGCTGTAGGAGCCCAAGCAGGATGCTCAGTGCCCTTTGACTCAGTTTGAAGTAGAGAAGTTTCTCCTGCTGTGAGGGGGCTAAGAGAAAAGAAATACACAGGGGCATGAAGGGTTTCACCATTAAGAGGATATACTTGCCTGCCACAGAGTAACTGGTCATGATACTACAAGCCTGTAATCCCAGCACCCACATGGCAGCTCACAAACAACTGTAATTCCAGTCATAGATGATCTGGTGGCCTCTTCTGGCCTCCTTGTGTATCAGGCATGCACATGTATACAGACATCCTTGCACTTAAAACACCCATACAGGTTAAGTAAATGAATGACATCATCATAATTGATAGCTTATTTCTCGCTGGTAAAAAGAGCCAGTTCAAGCCAGATCAGATTATATTAAATGCAGATTTATTGGGAAGCTGTTCTTAGTGAATTTACTGGCCCCAAGGACCAAATCACCATGGGGTGTGATCTGAGAGAAAGGGCACCATGCAGAGAGGAAGATGAAGAAGAGGAGGAGGAAGAAATGAAGGAGGGGGAAGAGAAGAAGGAGGGGAGGGGGAAATCCAAAATGTCTGGATTTTATCAGGAAGAGCCTCTGAAGGGAAGGGCAGCCTAGCCCCTGGGTTAGAAAGTTCATTGGGGACAGGGTACCACACGTAGTGATGGGGGATACTGGGAAAATCTGGAAGCCAGGTCTGCTTTAATATGTAAAATACACACCTCAGTCCCTTGTCCTGGAGTCCCAAACTTAACAATAATGTGTTGTTGAAAGCTTTCAATATTTTGAGTGCTATATGGTGCCACATTAAGGTCAGGCCTTGGTAGGGTCTCACTATGTATCTGAGGCTGCCTCTCAAACTCATCCTTCTTCAGCTTTCTGAGTACTGCGATCATGGGTGTCAACCCATACATCCAACATCACTTTGTTTGTTTGTTCTGGGGAGTTGAGGCTTGAACCCAAAACCTTGCACAGTGATCCAGTGATCTTAACGTGAGTTTGTAGTAAAAGCAAACACAGTGTTCCATAATCTTAGGAAACAACGTTATTGAATGTTGTTTAGGATAGTTCAAGCCTTTACTTGCCTTCTGAAAGTTGGCCTAATGTCATTCAGTTTGCAGTGTTATGGGTCCTTTTTCATTTCATCTGTGTAATTGGTGCCCCCCAGGGATTTCCTTTTCAAATGGGCTACCGGTTAATTCCACAATTGATTT
>NW_021607623.1:0-1216 GCF_004785775.1 Grammomys surdaster | reverse complement strand
ACTTACTATTATCTATGACTGATTACTAATGATATTTCACCTTTATAGATATCTGATTTACTATGAACTCTGAGTGATGACTATTGGTTAATCAATTTCGTTTGTTCCTGATTTACTGTTATCCAGGAATGCTGAATATTGATCATTCATGTTTATTTATTTCTGATTTACTACTTCCTATGACAGATGAAAAGTGGTATTTCAGCTTTATATATTTCTGATTTCCTATTAACTATGACATATGACTATTGGTTGTTCATGTTCATTTATTTATGAATTACCATTATCCACGAATATTTATTATTGATTATTCATGTTCATTTATTTCTGACTTAATATTATCTATAACTGATGACTATTGATATTTCAGCTTTATTTTTTTCTGCTTTCCTGTGAACTCTAACTGATGACCATTGATTAATCTAGTTCGTTTGTTTCTGATTTACTATTATCCACGAATGCTGAATGTTGATTATTCATGTTCATTAATTTCTGACTCACTATTGTCTATGACTGATGACTATTGATATTTCACTTTTATTTACTTCTGCTTTCCCATGAACTCTAACTCATGACTATTGATTAATCAAGTTGATTTTTTTACTGATTTACTATTATCCATGATTGCTGAATGTTGATTATTCATGTTCATTTATTTCTGACTTACTATTATCTATGATAGATGACTAATGATATTTCACCTTTATATATTGGTGATTTAATATGAACTCTGACTGATTACTATTGATTAACCAAATTCGTTTGTTTCTGATTTACTGTTATCCAAGAATGCTGAATATTGATTATTCATGTTCATTTATTTCTCGCTTACTATTATCTATGACTGATTACTAATGATATTTCAACTTTATATATTTCTAATATCCTATTAACTATGACATATGACTATTGGTTGTTCATGTTCATTTATTTCTCAATTACCATTATCTATGACTGATGACTATTGATATTTCACCTTTATATATATCTGAATTACTATGAACTCTGACTGATGACTATTGATTAATCAAGTTCGTTTGTTCCTGATTTGCTGTTATCCACGAATGCTGAATATTGATCTTTCATATTCATTTATTTCTGATTTACTATTTCCTATGACAGATGACAAGTGATATATCAGCTTTATATATTTCTGATTTCCTATTAAGTATGACAAATGACTATTGGTTGTCATGTTCATTTATTTCTGAATTAC
>NW_021607622.1:0-1853 GCF_004785775.1 Grammomys surdaster | reverse complement strand
TTAAAACAGGTTTTCCAGATAAAATTGAACATTTACTTGGCAAAAAATTCATAAATTTGAAAAAACTGTGGAAAAATCAAACAAAAGAGATATCAAAGAAATTTATCCAAAAGGAGAAATTTTCATTTAAAATTCATGAATAGAAAATAGATAAGGAGACCATTTGATTTGTAAAGAAATGTGATTTAAAACAGATTTTCTGCCAAAAGTGAATATTTACTTGTCAACAAATTCATAAAATTGTAAACACTGTGTAGAAAGCTAGTGAAAAATTTAGGAAAACTAGTGAAAACTTGAAGAAAAATTAAAAACCTAATAATAAACTATAATCAAAAGGAAGAGAAACCAAAGAAAGTTAAGAACAAGGAAAAATTAGCATTTAAAATTCATAAAAAATAGAATATTGATAAGGATACCATTTGATTTGTAAAGGAATGTGATTTAAAACAGTTTTTCCAGATAAAATTGAACATTTACTTGGCAAAAATTTCATAATATTTTAAACACTGTGGAAAAAGCTAGTGAAAAATTCAGGAAAAATACTGAAAACGTGAAGAAAAATTAAAACCCCAATGATAAACTATAATCAAATGGAAGAAAAATGAAAGAAAGTTATGAACAAGGAGAAATTTGCTTTTAAAATTCATAAAAATTAGAAAATTGATAAGCAGAACTTTTGATTTGTAAAGGAATGCTATTTAAAATAGTCTTTCCTGATAAAATTGAACATTTACTTGGCAAAAAATTCATAAAACTAAAAACACTGTGGAAAAATCAAACAAAAAATATATCAAAGAAATTTATGAAAAAGGAGAAATTTTGATTTAAATTTCAGAAAAGATAGAAAATTGATAAGGAGACCGTTTGATTTGTAAATGAATGTGATTTAAATCAGTTTTCCTGCTAAAATTGAACATTTACTTGGCAAAAAATTCATAAAATTGAAAACACTGGAGAAAGCTAGTGAAAAATTCATGAAAACTTGTGAAAACTTGAATAAAAATTAAAAAGCTAATAATAAACTATAATCTAACGGAAGAGAAATCAAAAAAGTAATGAACAAGGAGAAATTTGTATTGAACATTCATAAAAAGTACAAAATTGATAAGGATACCAATTGATTTGTAAAGGAATGTGATTTAAAACAGTTTTTCTTGATAAAATTGAACATTTACTTGGCAAAAATTCATAAAATTGAAAACACTGTGAAAAGATCAAACAAAACATATATCTAAGAAATTTATCCAAAAGGAGAAATTTTCATTTAAAATTCATAACAAATAGAAAATAGATAAGGAGACCATTTGATTTGTAAAGCAATGTGATTTAAAACAGTTTTTTCTGCTAAAATTGAACATTTACTTGTCAACAAATTCATAAAATTGTAAACACTGTGTAGAAAGCTAGTGAAAAATTCACGAAAACTAGTGAAAACTTGAAGAAAAATTAAAAAGCTAATAATAAACTATAATCTAATGGAAGAGAAATCGAAGAAAGTAATGAACAAGGAGAAATTTGTATTGAACATTCATAAAAGATAGAAAATTGATAAGGAGACCATTTGATTTGTAAATGAATGTGATTTAAAACAGTTTTTCCAGATAAAATTGAACATTTACTTGGCAAAAAATTCATAAAAGTGAAAACACTGTGAAAAAAGCTGGTGAAAAATTCAGGAAAAATATTGGAGACTTGAAGAAAATTTACAAAGCTAATAATAAACTAAAATCAAACAGAAGAGAAATCAAAGAAAGTTATGAACAAGGAGAAATTTGTATTGAACATTCATAAAAAATAGAAAATTGATAAGGAGTCCATTTGATTTGTAAAGGAATGTGATTTAAAACAGTTTT